>NC_139942.1:16210823-16363323 GCF_963454915.1 Gymnoscopelus microlampas
ACCCCTTCGGTGTTTTTTTTTTTTTCATGAAGGTGGTTGCTTGTTTCTGGCGCTTGTTTTTAGAAAACCTGGCATGGCAACCTGGCATCCCAATGGCGGCGGCGTGTTGTTTTGCCTCGGTGGTGCGCACGGTAAACGGTACGAAGCTGTTTCCCCTTCCGTTTTGTCCGAAATGTGGTGAGTAGAATTAATTATGTTGCGACGTGGAAACTGTGTCGTGAGCAATGAGAGGTGCCCTACGCCACCCGTAAATTCAGCGCGTCCGCCGTGGCTACTGTGTTGGCGAGATGTGGTGTGTCGGCGTTGTGTTTACTCGATTACAGAGCTGTGGCTATAGCGTCAGCGGCGCGCGGAAGTGACTTGCCGATTATATAAGTAGATAGTATATATACACAAGGAATTGCATTTGGCCATTGCTCAAGGCTATTTGCAACCCAGTTGACCATTGCCCAGGGCTATTTGCAACCATTTCCTCAGCAAACACATTTGTTATGCAGTGGAGTCCTATATATTCCAGTAGCGACAGTAGGTCAGGTATACAAAACCTCAGAATAGTTGAATTGCGTGTTGAAGACACCCTCCAAGGAGAAAGAACTTCCTCAAACTACTGAAGGTGAGTTCAATATTGGCTTGCTAGTAAATGCTTGCTTATGAGAATGACATAAATTATGTTCAATATTTTTATAATTAATTGGCCATGTACACTGTCTGTAACAGACCCAATGGCATCCAGTCATGTAACTACTGACCGCTTTTTAAACATTGTTTTACGTTCTTACAGAAAATGAAGACCCAAATTGTGTTCCTGCTCTTTGCTAACGCAGTTAAGTCATTTCATATGATGTCTTTTGATGTGATGTCATGCCATGTCACTGTCACTTCAAGTTGTGTCATGTGTATATACCGTGCCTTTATACTCTTCATAACATAAGGGAATTGACTGATAAGCCATGGGGTGTTTGAAGGTTAAGCTGCAGCAGTCAGTGTTTTGTGTCAGAAGTGGCTAATGGCTGAAGTCATGTTGATAGTGTAGCTTCAGATATGACTATATATTGTATACTGACACACAACTCTGTTTGTTGTTATTATTTGGTGTAGCTGACAAAATGGCTGATGCATTGCCCCATCATCTCCACCATGGGGAGGATGAGATGGCTGATCCACAGCCCCACCATCACCATGGAGAGGATGAGATGGCTTATCCGAGAGGTCGTCATCCTGGTTAATCTGGTTAAAGGTGAAGGTGAGGACAGAAAACCTGCTAAACACAACCTAAATGCATTATAGTTAACAGGGCCTGTAATTAGACTGAAACCGTTCATGTGGTTATAGTAGATGAAAGTTCCAGTGCTATAAACCCAGCAGTCCAGAAGTCTTTGTTATAGGAATCATCAGTTGAGTGGATTTATACAGCCAATTTATTAGAGCAACAAATACAAAAACCCACAGTTAAATAATAATTTCTAATTCTATGAGTAAGCAACATACTGTGTCACTCTTGAATGCTAGCAATAGCAACTGAATCATTGACGTAAAAGGTGTGAGTCCGTATATAGTTCTGTATGTGTTTGTGTGCTGTGCTTCTTCCACAGCTCCATCATTGTGTTTAATAATATGAATTACACCACAATGTTTCTTCATCATTTGGTTGGGTGAGGCCTGTTTGTCATCCTGAAATAAAAGTAATTTCACTCAACGTGTAGGTTGTCTTTTATTCCTGGTGAACATGCTAGCAAAAAAAGATTAATGTCAAAAGAGCTCATGCCTCAAGAAACAGTTGGTGAAGGATTTGGTGAAAATTCTTATAGAAACTGATAATTAGGTGTGACTGCTTGGTGAACTTCAGTCTCTCTCTCTAATGATTGTCTATGTCTCTCACTCAAATATATTCTGTACTCTACAACAAGTACAATTTACAACTTAGACATTTAGCAGATACTCTTATCCTGAGCGACTTACAAGTATGAGATGAGAATAAGCATGAACAAGTTTATGAATGAACTGTAGTCAAGGTAAATAATCACATAGATAGAGTGCAGAGAGAACAATGTAGTCCTTTAAAGCAACTAGCATAACAGTTAAATAACATTCTGTTCATTTGAAACAATACACACTAGGATTAAGGATCTGTATCACA
This sequence comes from Gymnoscopelus microlampas, assembly GCF_963454915.1. Lineage (NCBI taxonomy): Eukaryota > Metazoa > Chordata > Actinopteri > Myctophiformes > Myctophidae > Gymnoscopelus > Gymnoscopelus microlampas. Next base: position 16,212,961 of record NC_139942.1, read on the forward strand.
TTCTTAACATTTGTGGTTGAAAACAAAAAAAAACACAAAACAATCACTGCACTAATTGAAAGAAAAGGTGGCCAAGAGGTACTGGGAGAGTGAAGTGCTATATCTTTCTATATCTGTAGCTCATCTACAAGCAGTGCGACGCGTTGTGAGCTTGTGGTTCGGCTACTTCCTATTTTCATCACAATATCTCAGATCACAGCGATTCAAGTCCTAAGATACCTCATCATTTTTAAGTTGAAATGGAGTCTGTCACAGCTTCAAAAAACATTGAAATATGGAGATAGGATGTTTCCACCTGACAGCGACGATACTTCCTAGACTGTGTGTGTGTGTGTGTGTGTGTGTGTGTGTGTGTGTGTGTGTGTGTGTGTGTGTGTGTGTGTGTGTGCGTGCGTGCGTGCGAGGCAGGTACCATCCCTTGACGGGCGTGCTAATCGTTTACATTGTGGTTCAATGGGTCATAATGTGTTCTCCACCCCGGGCTCATTGTACAGGCGTTAGAATGGCATGTTGGTGTGGTTGTTGTTTATTACATATACTGTACAGAATCACATGACACACATCCATTTCCGCATTCAAAGTCTCTGATGAGGGTCAGTGTCGCCAGTGGACATGAACTCTGGGAACAACTTAATACAGTTTTCTCATTGCAGATGCGCTCGCACACTACACTTGATGAAATAAACATTGTAGGATGGCGATGTTATGAATGGCATTTATTAATGTATTTGATATTTTTTTAACTCTAGGTCTGAAGCCAAAAATTGCAGATCTACAAGCTCACACGTCACGTCACGATGCATTGTGAGCTTGTAGACGGGCTATTTCCGGTGCGTCACTTCAATCTTTAAACAACTCGAAAATATATATTTTCTTTTATCATAAACGTCTATTTCTCATATTCTACTATAGGCCTACTTGTTGGGACATTCGGTCCTCAAAAACACACACACACACACACACACACACACACACACACACACACACACGCACACACGCGCACGCACGCGCAAACGCTTTTACAATAAGCGAGCGGCAGAGCCCCTGTTTCCCACCTTGCTACTGTTGACACTGTCCAAACTGGAACAAAAGGGGACAGCGCGCTGTGCCAGGATCCATGGTCTCTCTGTGTCTGCCTGTGTCTGGAACTGTGGAAACGAGGCCAGTTATTAGGGTTAAGCCTTCATCTGCCTTTATTCTGCTTTGATTCCCTTTGTATGCCGAGCCTGCAGGTCTCCAGTTTCCCTTTGTGCCGTCGAGCTGTTTGTGATTCATAGTTTAAAAAAAAAAACAACGAGCAAAAACTCCCAGTTGAGGATGATATAGTCTTCTCTGGTTACACAGAGACAAGAACATATTTTTTACTGTATGTGTGTGTGTGCGTGTGTGTGTGTGCCTGTGTGTGTGTGTGTGTGTGTGTGTGTGTGTGTGTGTGTGTGTGTGTGTGTGTGTGTGTGTGTGTGTGTGTGTGTGTGTGTGTGTGTGTGTGTGTGTGTGTGTGTGTGTGTGTGTGTGTGTGTGTGACTGTGTGTGTAGGTCAGAGAGTGCTCATGTGACGTGGCTGGTTGAATGTTTTGTTGTCCAGTACAATCTTCTGAAAACACATGGGATCGATCTGGCCACGTGACCAGAGTCTACATTATATATTTCTATACTCAGTACGTCCATTATTATACCCGAAAATGTAACGCATTTGATCCATTGTTAGTAGGCTACATTATAGAGAGGAGACAGGGGTGATATGCTGTACAGACCAACTGCTAGTGAGCTCAGATGGTAAAGATTTACTATTCTTACTATTATTAATAACTGTGAGAGATTATATTGACCTATACCAACGTGGAAAATGAATACGTAAATTCCCCTTATTGGAATGTTGCACATACTGTACTTGCACTACACTATAAGTACAAGTATATACAGTATTTATACCTTTTATTGCTCATCCTATATACTGTAAATCCAGCTACTAAATAATTCTCCCCCAATACTCTACACCAGGGGTCTTCAACAGGGGGTCCGGGACCCCTCGGGGGTCCTCAGAGTTACTACAGGGGGTCCGCCAAATCTTTGTGATATGATTTTTTTTTTACCTTAACCACTTGAACCCTAACATCCCTTTTCTGAGGAGAACTTAAGCCAAAAATAGCTGATCTACAAGCTCACAACGCCTCGCAGCGCGAGGCGTTGTGAGATCGGCTATTTGTAGATAGCCTATTTTTTTGTAGATCGGCTATTTTTGGCAAAGAGGTATAGGTGTAGAGGGAAAAAAGAGCAGAGCAAGTAAACAAAAAAGGTTTAATCTGAAACACAATTTTACACAATATAGAGGGGGGTCCCTGCTTCATGTCTTTCTCAGCTAGGGGGTCCTTGGCCTGAAAACGTTGAAGACCCCTGCTCTACACTACACATTGCTGCTGAAGCTATCTTTCTTTATCTGTACTATTGCCAAATTTATTTGGTGTTTATTTTATTTGAATATTTATTGCATCCAGTATTATGCCACTTACATTTTGCTCTGTATAAGTGAGTGACAAACCCTTTTAAATCATTATACAGTACACAACCCTGTGAGATAAAAAAAAGTGTCAAATCATAACATGCATTTGGTCATTGGGTCACAATTAGTCAGCACAATTTAAACAGTGACAACATGGACAAAAGACGGAGAGAATTTAGGATGGTGATCAAATGTCAAGTCTTAGCACACAAGCAGACAAAAGGTGACCGTCAACCATTGTTTCCGACACACTTTAGTCATGGGGCTGATTAACGTGGTGTCGTACTGCAAATACCGTAAGCTCCCCAGTGACACAATAGAACCTTTGTCCACTCCAGAAATTAAGCTGCTTCTAAGACAGGGGTGTCCAAACCTTTTTCAAAGGGGGCCATATTTGAAAATATGAAAACACCTCAGGGCAAACTGCATCTCCTGTCATACTGTACCTTTGGGGCATATAACAAAGTCACATTCAAATGCATCGCATTACAACTATTTGAATTAACTACTGTAGAGTTCATTACCAATAGTCTTTTGTTGGCAGTGTCACTCAGCTGTGCTGTGAACAAAACAAAAACAATTCAGCCGTGTTTCAGCCTTTTTTCACATGCATGCACTGCATTGCATATTATATTTACAGTCCGGTAAATTGACTTTTGTTCAAATGGAGTAGCCAAAAGTAACCAGCCTTTCTTTCACATCTTGAGAATGAGGCAACACGAGCGCCAAGCAGTTGGAAATCGTTGTTTTCAAAGCACTCAGAAACTTCAATGTATGAATTTCATATGACTATACTGGCGGGTCATAAATAATACATTTTGGTGCCATGATTGGCCTCTATTAGAGCCAGACTTTGGACTGTTCTAAGACAACGTTAATTTTACAGTAAGTGACTTCGGGGGAAACACTGTCAGCTAACAGATTAGATCAATAGATCTGGTGTGTCACACATCTTGCCGGAACCGTCACTTCGGATCACAGACAGGTTAAAGTTCTTCCTCAAAGTCACAAAGCACCTCATTCAGACTTGCTTGTTATATCTTTTGTTGTCCAATCGTTCTCCCTTCTATTGTACGTTCAGATCTGAAAGCTATTGACCGGGACTCCCCCGGGGTCATCACTTTAATGAAAGGTGAGAGGCTCATACCGGACACGTTGGCTAAGCATGAAACCATCATGACACAGCATGTAGTGTAATGCTATCTCCTTCAGAAAGTGCAAGTATAACTCATAAGATCCAGAAAGGTCCAGAAATGGAGCTGCGGGGTTTAAACTAGGCCATGTCAAGTCCAGATCCCCAGAGTGCCATTTGGTGAAAACACCCAGGCCTGTCTGAAATAGATCTGCTTACAGTCTCATCTCACTATCACACAGGCTCTGCTCGGTCCAACAAAATACAAAGGAAGAAGGACAGAAAGAAAGAAAAGTGGAGAAGAAGAGAGCTTGAGAAGGAACGGGAGATGGAGAGATGGAGATAGAGGGAGGATGGACGGTACAGGTAGAAAGTGAGAAAGTGAGAGGAGAAAGGCAGATGAAACGATAGCGGGGAAGAGGAAGAACAAGAGAAACGAGAAGAGAAAGTAAAGTAGAGAGAGAGAGAGGCTATAGGCTACCTGAGACACATCTTGAAAACTTGAAACATAAACAAACTTACATCCCCAAAAATGCATCAAATCCAGTTTATATATCAATTAATTTGTAAAGTTGGACCAGGAGTCTTCAACAGGGGGTCCGGGACCCCTAGGGGGTCCTCAGAGTTACTACAGGGGGGCCGCCAAGTCTTTGTGTGATAGGAACTCTTTTTTTTTTTTACATTAACCATGCACTTGAACCCTAGCTAGGAATCCCTATTCTGGGAACATTAGCCGAAAATAGCAGATCTATAAGCTTGTTGACGTTGTGATCTTGTGATCTTGTAGATCTGCTATTTGAAAAGCTATTTGCAAAGAGGTTTGGTGTAGAGGGAATGAAGTTTTGAGGGTTTAAGTGGTTAACCGAAAATACACAACGCAACACGATGATAGTGCTGTCAAAGTCTATGAAGCTATCTATGAAATCTATGAAAAGGTTTAGGGGAGACCGGGGACAAAAGTAACAGGGGGCAAAAGTAACACACTCAATCATTCTAATTAGGAACAAGCTAGAGGGGTGAGACTTCTTGTGCACATGCTCAGTGGGTCCTCTGTCTGCCTATGGAAGGATAGAATGATAATTTCATCTCAGCAGAAGTTTTCAACAAAGAACTGATTTTGAAGTGTAAACGTAAATTTTGGAGTGTACGGTATTTTCCTTCTGCTGTCTAAAGATAAGATGTCAGCTGATTTAAACTTAGATTAATTGTATCTCTATGGTATTGGTCACAAATTAACATCAGCAGCCTATGCTAGTATAGGTGTTTCTAGCTAGAATATGGGATTTTATCATGGTTGACCCATTGGGGGCAATTGTAACAAAGTGACCGGGGTCAATTGTAACAATGTGTTTTCAATGCAAGCAGATTTTTTGTCAGGGATTACATACTTTTATGTTAGTAAATGAACATATTTCACTAAATGTCACTACATTTCAAAGTAAAAATACATTTAAATTAAAAAAATGACATAAATGTGAAAAAACAAAATTGAAAAATAAATAATTTGAATAAAAATACAAAATAATTGTAATTATGTATATAAAATATTTGTAAGTTTAAATGTTAAATTATAACAAATACATATTACTTAGTGATGTGCTTTTATTTGGGATAAAGTGTGTTAATATGACTTATTTTTACAGTGTTTCAATTGCCCCCAACCACTGTTACAACTGCCCCTGTCACGGGGGCAATCGTAACACTGTGACTCACTGCATTCAAATTAATATTTTAGTCTTGTCCTTATTAGTGAAAGCTTAAAATTGTATTATTGTATTAAAATTATGTATTATATAAGACCCCTGACCTAGACAATAAAAACAGAATCTCTGGTTTGCATTTCTATAGAGTCGTTCGGTGTCTTGTTCCAGACACTGTGACACGAAGCCAGGAGGAGCCGGAGATCGAACCGGAAAACTTCCGGGCCTCCCAGGCGTCCGCTTTACCCCCCTGATCCGTTTCATTTTATTTCATTTTTTTTTAATGGTGGAGCTTCACAAACAAGCGTTTGTATCACTGATCGGGTGCAACCTTATACGTGCAACAATGAGTGCAATGGCAGAATAAACAACACATTCCTACTATGTAGGGCTGTAGAACGTATACGCACTTGTACTGTAGTACAGTGCGGTGGTCAACGCTAGACAATACACAGAACAAACACTCCTGTGTCCTTAGAGTTTATCCTATACAACAGAGTGGTGTAAGGTAAACAAATGAGGAGAATAGGTAGCGTTTAATCATTCTGCAGGATGGATGAGAGAGGAGGGAGGGAGGGGGACAAAAGGTATGCAGGGACACACCTCTTTTTTTCCCCCCATCGACCTATTATTAACACCCTCATCCAGTTTGTGTTTAACGGGGTCATGTCTTAGGTATGCACGAGGCCTAGTTTATTCTTTATTTCCACAATGAAGGCCTCTTCCCAAACCTCCCCCCGCCCCCCTTCCCGCCCCTCTCCCCTCCCTTGTCCTCTGCCTATTGTCTTGCAGGCCAACCGGGGGCGTGAGGAACAGTGAAAGAGCCGTTGTGCGGGGCAAGGTTTATAAACGGATCAATGCTGCGAGCCGACTGATCATTCCACAAAACATCTTGTCATCATCGTCCAGGAGATGGAGCGCCGCTCAGCAGGAACGGTGAGTGTGTGTGTGTGGGGGGGGGTGCGTTCTGATATGTTGTCAGGCGGAGTCCCTCAGGGCTCTGTGCTAGTGAATTTTCTGTTTTTGCTCTACAATAGCAGATCGACAAGCCCGTCGATGAGCTTACGTCGATCGGCTATTTTCAGCAAAGGTTTCCCCAGAATACGGAATGCTGGGGTTTGAGTGGCTTTACTGGCATCATAGAGGTCATACAACCCTGATACGGGTTTAGTTCAATCTGGTTCAATGGGATATACTGTAGATAGGATTCTGTTTTTTTTTTTTTTTTTTTATATATTAGGATTATTTTGTTTTCTGGTTAATGGTGATGTATGTGAAAGGAAAATCAAATAAATGTAAAAAAATATATTCCGTGGAGAATATGCATGTTTTAATTCAACAAAAAAAGAAAAAGGATTAAAAAAATTAAAATAATAATTTGAAAAGTTTTTGGTACTTCAGGGACTTGGGTCTTGACATTGCTGGATAAAGGACCAAGTGATGAGTGAATATGAGTGAGATGGACCACTTAGGAGAACTGAAGTTTTGTCAGACTTCAGTTGAAGGAAATTATTTGACGACCAGCTTTTAATGTTTGCTAGACACAGTTAACCACTTGAACCCTAGCGTCCTTATTCTGGGGGTGAACATTTGGCCAAAAATAGCCGATCTACAAGTGAACACTGTGTGTCGGCAACGAATGGCAGACGGACAGTGGTCTGATCTGGACAAAGGCAGTGCATGTAATTTCTCATCTTCATTGACTTCTCTTCTGCCCAGATGGTGCAAAGGGGAGAATTAAGGCAACTTTATATTAGTTCTTGTTAATACTTTTTCATATATTTATAAAAACCCATGCAGACTTAACCCCTAAACTTGGCGTCCTTATATTGGGAATGGCATTATAGCTGAAAGTTTTGAAAGATTTAAAAAAATCTCCAAAAATGTTCAAATATAAAAATAATAAATAGTGGAAAATAGACATCTACAAGCTCACAACACATCACACTGTGAGACGATGTCCCACAACAGCGTAAAAAGATGAAATATGGATATATAAGGTTTCTACCCCACAGCCATGATACATTGTTGCACAAGGCTTTCCTCAAGTTACATATCGTTGCAGTCGGGTGGAAACCTCATACAGTATATCCAAAACTGTTACTTTTTGGAATTCAAATGCATAAATAGCAAAAATAGCAAATCGACAAGCTCAATCATGACACGTTTTGAGCTTGTAGATCGGCTATCTATGCCACTTTTGTATGACACTGTAGTATGACAAAGTAGGATATTACGAAAAAACATAAATAATGGTGAAAAGAGGGTTCTGCCCGACAACAACAAATGCTTTCATTTGGAAAAGGTGTTGTTAACACTTAGTTTTTTGGCTACAGCAATTGTTTTAGCAATGTTTGTCTTTTTAGCATTTAAGTTAAGCACATCATCTTTCTATTAGTAGGTGTATAATCTGCACCTTGCGATGCACAGTATAGAATATAGGAATTGTAACATGGATGCATGGATCCATTGCTTCTGTCCTCACGTCTCGTCATTACATTTGTATAGCGTCTTGTCTTTTTTTAAAGGCTCACAATACGTTGCATCCTGGCGCATTGTGAGCTTAAAGATAGATCGGCTATTTAATGATAATGATAATAATTGCTATTTATGCCTATAATAACAATTATAGGCACTGATAAAATCAAATCAGCCAGGCTGAAAGAATGGAATATAGGAAATGTATTCAATAACATTAACATTTTATAACATGGATAAGAAGCTCCATTGCCTCTGTCCTGGTGTCTCTTGGTATATTTTGATTGCATCGCAAATCTTTGCCTATAATGACATGCCCAATTGGGCCTCCAGTTTGAAAGGGCTTCATCACTTAAACCCTATATGACCAAAGCGACGCAGAGGACTAGGCTATACTAGGCCCCCTCTTTTTTTCCCTCTACACCAAAACTCTTCACCGAAAATAGATGATCTACAAGCTCACAACGTGTTGTATTGTGACAAATTGTGAGCTTGCAGATCTGCTATTTTCGACAAACGTCTCCCTAGAATAGGGACGCTAGGGTTCTTGTTGTTAATGCTGTACACCAATGGTTCTCAAAGTGGGTTCTGAGGACCCCCAGGGGTCCTGGAAGGGGTTCCAGGGGGTCCCCAGTAAAATGTGTTCATATAGCATCAACATCTGTTTAACCTCTGAGCTGCTGAAAATGTTTGCGAACCACTCCTTCACACACAGTGAAGCCAAATTGCCGATTTCTACAATAACACATATTTTCTATTCCTCCTCATGTCCTCCAGATGGTGATCGGGCTCCTGATTGCCCTGCCCCTCGCCATGTCTTTCCCCCCAGACTGGTCCGGGGACTCCGGGGAGCTGCCAGGGAATTACTCGGACGCCATGATCCAGTCCGAAGGGCTGATGTTGATACCCAGCGACTCCCCGCCGCTATCGCGCGGTTTTGACCCCGAGAGCCGCGACGGGTCCTGGCCCAGGCCACCGCCGGGATCTACTGGGATCCCAGCAGGGCCAGGGGGGATGCCAGCCGACCAGACCATCTGTGACATGTTGCTGCAGTCACCAGAGCCCCCTCCCTTCAACCAGGTGCCCTGGTTCTGCGTCTGCTCACACTGTAAGGGACAATATGGGCCCAAGGGAGACAGCGGAGACCGAGGTTTGCCAGGTATGTCTGTTATAAATCTATGTATGTAATGAAGCTGTGTGTGTGTGTGTGTGTGTGTGTGTGTGTGTGTGTGTGTGTGTGTGTGTAGGCCTATGTATGTATGTATGCTCTACAAAGCCTAAGTGCGGTAACTATGCACGCTGTGAGCTTGTAGATCTGCTATTTTTGAGAACCACTGTTCTAAACCGCTGTTCTTAATCCTAAGAGTTTTCTGCAAAACTACCGTATGTATAGCTAAAATAAAAAATGACACAGATGCTTTCCCGCGGTAACATAACATCATTTTACTGCGGCATAACATTGACAATCTGACAACTGCTTTCAAGGTGTCCTTTGTGGACCTGTTCAGTGCCCAAAACAGTAGAAGACTGTAGTTGCAATAGACATGCAGTGCCCACCATTAGAAGACTTGTGAATGTGTATAACTCTGATAGTATGAGCAAAGTATGAGCAAATTGATATGACTGTGGCATACATTTTTGTCTCCAGGTAGACCAGGGAGTCCGGGCAGGAGAGGACTTACGGGAATGAGAGGTCGTCCTGGTTTTACTGGCATGATGGGAATCAAAGGTACGTTTTATCTCCTATTGCTGAGAGGGCCGAGCTCCATCTGTTCAGGCTCGAGCTTGTAGATCTGCTATTGTCCGCGTGTGACACTTTTGCATGACCACGTGCAGACGGATTTCTTGTTTACAAACATTGAGACATTGAGTTTCATGTAATCAATTCCCAACAGATCCCCAAACCTGTTGTTTTGGGGAGCGTTGGTTTCTGTTCATTCAACCTCTTCTGTGTGTTGGCTGGTGAGGCGCTCCTAGCGAGACATACTTCACCCCGCAACGGTATTGCGCGCCGAGAACAGCTGACATGCAAGCTCACATCGCGACGCTGATGCGACCGTTGTGAGCTTGGAGGTCTACCGTTCTCTGCGCGCAAAACTAGGCTTTGAAAGAAAGATATAGTATAAATATATACTGTATATATACTCTCACTGATGTCGCTTGTCCCTCTGTATGACTGTCCTTGTTTGTCATACAGGTCAGAAGGGAGATATCGGGAGCAAGGGGTCGATGGGCCCCTTGGGCATGCAAGGATCAAAGGGTGACCGAGGTTTCAAAGGTTAGTTCACACACACACACACACACACACACACACACACACACACACACACACACACACACACACACACACACACACACACACACACACACACACACACACACACACACACACACACACACACACACACACACACACACACACACACACACACACATAAAGTGAAAGAGAGATGGTAAATGAGCCGCTTTGTGTGTGCGTGCGTGTGCGTGTGCGTGTGCGTGTGCGTGTGCGTGTGCGTGTGTGTGTGTGTGTGTGTGTGTGTGTGTATGTGCATTTATTTCCAGGGGACAAAGGCGACCATGGTGTGCCGGGGCCCATTGGTATGATGGGCCCACAGGGCGAGGATGGGAACTGCCCCGCGACATGTGAGACCATCCAGGGTCCCCCAGGCACGGCGGGGCTTCCGGGCGCCGCTGGAGCCAGGGGATTCCCTGGGCTTGATGGAGACGCGGGTCCTAAAGGCATGAAGGGTGACATGGGTGACATGGGTATGAATGGCTCCCCGGGGCAGGATGGCCCCAAGGGAGACCAAGGCGAGCAGGGAATCTGTGAATGCGAGGACGGTGCAGAAGGTTCCCCCGGGCCGGCAGGGGCCCCGGGCAGACCGGGAGACGGGGGAACATCTGGCCCCAAGGGCGACCACGGCATGGACGGAACAAAGGGGGATGTGGGACAAATGGGCATGATGGGGCCTCCGGGTCCGTGCACCCCGCGGATGCAGTCGTCCTTCTCGGCGCGCGCGGTCGAATCGTACCCGCGGCCCAACTACCCCGTCGCGTTCCCGAGCTACGTGGGAATGCCGCCGGAGCACTTCGACCCGCTGATTGGCATTTACTACGCGCCCGCCAACGGGACCTTCGTGTTCAGCTACCACCTGGCCGTCAAGGGGAGGCCGCTGAAGGTCGGGCTCTTCCTGAACTTCATGCCCATGATCAAGACCACGGAAGCCAATAACATGGCGACGGCCAGCGGGCTGGTGACCCTCCACCTCTACGTCGGGGACCGGGTGTGGCTGCAGGTGAAGGACGCCAACTCCAACGGCATGTACACGGACAGTGAGATGAGCAGCACCTTCTCGGGTTTCTTGCTTCACCCCGACTCCTGTGACAACAACGGCTTCATGCCCCTGCGTGGGTTTGAACCTGAACTTGAAGGAGAAGACCCGCCGGTGTACAGCTGGGAGGGACCACCATCGCCTACCATGGCCGGACCACAGACCGCCACGGACGCAGAGTGAAATGAATGAATTAACTTAATTGCATATGTGCGCGCCCACACAGACACACACATGCACACGCACACGCGCACACGCGCACACGCACACACACACACACACACACACACACACACACACACACACACACACACACACACAATCACACGTACAAATAGAAATGCAGGAAATACAATTATTAAAATAGACATCTCAATATTTTTGAAATACACGTACAGTATGCTTGTGATTGCCAGCTCGGTACCTATATCCACTCTTATTTGTGATAGCCGGGCCTCTTAGCCAAGCTGGTCCATCTGTACAAAGTAGGAGTTCAGACCGATTCCAATGATACATGTAATATTTGTTTGAAGCGCCTTGGATCCTCAGAGAAAGACCTATAGCTCTCAGTTTCACAATGAACCTCACAAATAGTGTACTTAGTTAGTGTATTTATCTCTTAAAACGTAAAGTGCTTGATGACCACTGGAAGCAGGCGGATGGTGTTTCGAGGAAGAATAATCAACAACGAAAAAAGTGTATACCGGCAGCAATTGATGCCTCAATCAAGACTACTGTCAGTTTATAGCCCCTAGGGAAGAGCTGATATCTAAATTTGGATATAAAATAAAAAATGGTGAGACAGAAGCAGGGAAGATTTTTTTTTTAACAAATGTTACAGAGCAGTCCAAAATACTCATTCTGGTCTCACTGTTGGCCCAGATGTAATCTGTGATGCTTTGTTTGTTTGAGCCAGAACAGCATGTTTGCTTCTGTCTACAGCAATTATTGCAAATGATTGTATTTGATGAATAAACCCATTAAAGTGATTTGAAATCAAGGTCGTTTTTGTGTCTGTTAACACTTTCACCCTGGCATGCTTATTTTGGACATTATAGGCATTATAGGACGTATAGGCAAACATTTTCAAACATAAAAAAAAACTACTTTTGGAATAGTTCTTAGCCTATTAAGGGTTAAAAACGTGTGTGTTCTGTACAATAACGTCTTTAAAATCACTCAGACCATTATGTTGAGTGTTTAAAGTGAAATGTTTTGTTGATCGCAGTCCCAAGATGCAAAATATGCTAATTAGAGAATGATTGAGCAACGCAAAATGTGAATAAACCCTGTAAAAGGAGATGTAACGGCAGCCTCAGTGAAACCAGTTGCTACTTGTATGAATGAAGTTTAGACATGTTTTGGGTGTAATGGCCCTTTAAACTGTCATCGTGAGGATGAGAGAAGGTGGTCAGACAGAAGGAGAGGAGATACGGGAAGGAGACGGAGCAGGAAGAAATACACGGGATCTCAGGGATTTTGATGTCATTTCCCTGTCGCATCTTAGCTTATTATGTCAGAAATGCCTCAGAAGGAAAGGATGTTGTTTGGGTTCTGTTTATAGTTCAGGATGAAGAGACAAACAGAAGGTAGAAATAGAGACAAACAAAAGATGAAGGCATGCGGAGCTGAGCACTGAGAGGTTGGGTGTTGGTCCCTTGCATGATCGCTAATGAGTTCTACGATCATGTGTATTTGTGCAAGCATGCGTGCACACACCCATACATACACATGTACGACATGCACACACAAATGCACTTGAAGGCCAAATAGATTTGTTTAACAGGCATTGAGTCCTCAGCCCTTATATACTTTGCTTTGTAAACTGAACTTGTGAATTCTGCCTAAAAATATAAAACAAAAATTCACTTCAACTCGTCCTGAAAACTGCCATTTGACTGGTTCTGTGGCATTTGTGTTCTGGGGATTCATAGCACGATCTCCCATATTAATTGCACATCACGCATTATTGACAATAACATCCCAAGACAGTAGAGATGAATGTGTCTTTAATGTCATTCACACAAAAACACATTCACAAGTATTTCAGCAACAAATCGAAATCCAATCCAAGCCTAGTGTGTTTTAATACAGTACATACAACATACAGTAATATTACAATGATCTCAACAGCACTGCTACTCAATAAAAAGTGTAACCAAGTGTCTTTCATGTCATTTAGGATGCACCACATTAGAACATCTAAATGGAAGACATTTTGAAATATTACGTTCTCAATATTTCAAAAAAGAATCAAATAGAATTATGTTAAAGAGCATACAATTCAGGATAAACAAGTGAAATTGGAAGTGATGAAACAAAAACAAAAAAAATAGCAGACACAAATGTAACTGGAACACTATAAAAAATGTGGTGTTCTCTCTATAAAATTGCTGATTAAGAGCCTATGTTATAAAACATTGACTAATGATATTCTAGTTACTGAAATGCTTATTTATTTATTTGTATTAAAAAAAACAACTAACCTACCCCATCATCACCTATTACTATCCTCACTAGTTAAATTGAATACTTAGACACTTAAACGCTCATGTTTAATAGTTGCTTCTCACGTATGCACAAAGAAGTGTGTGCAAGAGCACACACTTCTTTGTGCATACGTGGAGGTGATTTGGACACCTGTGTCCACATGCACCCACAACTCTGGTTTAACTGTGAACTGTTGAGGTACTCATTTGTTGGAAAGTGACATGACATCACCAGTGGTGGAAAAAGTACTCCAATTCTTTACTTAAGTAAAAGTACCAACACTGCAATATAGATATACTCTGTTACAAGTAAAAGTCCAGAATTAAAAATGTACTTGAGTAAAAGTACATAAGTATTGGCATAAAAATGTACTTAAAGTACCAAAAGTAAAAGTACTAAAATGTTTGAAAATAACCAATCTACAAGCTCACAACGCGTCGCGATGCAACGTGAGCTTGTAGATCGGCTATTTTCAAATAGCCTACGTATAAAATAGGGCTAAAGTGGTTAATGTGTGTTTCATAATATAATAATTTATAACTGAAAAGTAACTAGTAACTAAAGTTTTCAAATAATTGTAGTGGGGTAAAAGTACAATATTTGCCTCTGAGATGTAGTGGAGAAGAAGTAAAAGTGTCGGAAATTAGAAATACTCAAGTAAAGTACAAATACCTCAAAATTGTACTTAAGTACAGTACTTAAGTAAATGTACTTTACTTTCCACCACTGGACATTACCCAAAAACACCCATCTCAACACTGACATCCAGCCAGGACCTCTCAATGTTGATATTATAACCTTACTCACATTACACCCTTAGATAGTACAGTTTTACTCATATTATGTTGTATTAAATACTTACTCAGATTGTAGCCTCGCTCAAATTACACATTTACCCAGATTACAAATGTTGTCCGACTACAATTACGATTACAGGACAACGTGTTTGGGGGTCCTTGGCCTGAAAACGTTGAAGACCCCTGGCTTAAATGATTTGTTTTGTTGCGGTGATTTGCGTAAGGTGAAGGAACAACGAAAATCTTCTAAAAGTGTTGTTGCGTGAGGCGTCTTTATCCTTTACTTCTCTTTGGGTGCCATGTCTTCACCCCCGGACACGTTCCCCTCCTCCTCCTCGGCAGCATTCATTCCCTTCATCGTGTTGCGTTGAAAATCAGCAAACACCATCTCCTGCTCCTGTTCACTGCACGCACAGACGCACGCACGAACACGCACGCACACACGCGCATGCAAGCACGGACGCATGCATAGAGACAGACAAACAGACAGACAGACAGACAGACAGACATACAGACAGATTGACGGAGGGAGAGAGACAGGTGGACGTTGAGACAGGCAGGTGGATGGCGAGCGAGTGAGACAGTTGTAAAAAAGAAGAAATACAAGAGAATCTAAACCAGATCAAAATTGTATTCATCTATACAAGACAATGAATGGAGACAGAAAGAGTGGAAGACAGTAAACCATTTTTTTTCTCTCTTGAAAAGGTATACATGGTGAAGAAACTAAACAATAGCTAGAGGGTGACCTGTTATAAGAGGACAATGACAGGTCAAAACTAAAGGAATGAAAGATAGCTTTGGGACAGAATCCAAGACATTCTGAGAACACGATACTCCATGTCCCTTTATGGACCGACGAATAACCCAGCATTAATATAGTACATGCCCCTGTCAGGTAAATAATACATTCCTGCCAGCCAGGTAAGTACTATGCACTGTCAGACAGTGGTGGAAAGTAACAAAGTACATTTACTTAAGTACTGTACTTAAGTACAATTTTGAGGTATTTGTGCTTTACTTGAGTATTTCCAATTTCCAATACTTTTACTACATCTCAGAGGCAAATATTGTACTTTTACTGCACTACAATTATTTGAAAACTTTAGTTACTAATTACTTTTCAGATATAAATGATTACGTTATAAAACATTCATTAACTGCTTTAGCCCTATTTTACACCTAGGCTATTTGAAAATAGTCGATCTACAAGCTCACAACGCGTCAGATAGCGACGCGTTGTGAGCGTGTAGACACGTTGTGAGCTTGTAGATCTGCTATTTTCAAATGTTTTTGTACTTTTACTTTTGGTACTTTAAGTCCATTTTGATGCCAATACTTCTGTACTTTTACTCAAGTAAATTAATTGAATTCTGGACTTTTACTTGTAACAGAGTATTTGTATATTGCAGTATTGGTACTTTTACTTAAGTAAAGAATTTGAGTACTTTTTCCACCACTGCTGTCAGATATTATACATAAATTACTCTCAGGTATTAAAACAATACCATCGGGTATATAAATACATACGTTCCTGTCAGGTAGATTATATGAACAGGGAGAATGACACAGTCTTACCTCTCTTTCACTGCAGGGGGCGGTACAGAATAGATAAAAGAGAGATGTGTGAGAGATATATCCAACAGTTTGTTACAGTTTGTAGTCTTAAAGCCAATGAAGTTAGAAAGCATTGTCACAACAATGGTCTAATCTGTGAAATGGGTGCATCCTACATGGACAATATAACAGGAGCTACATAAATGGAAATGTTTTAACTGAACATGCTACGCCTCCATTGCACGTAGCATGTACTCTTTCTAACCTCCTTGTTAAAATCCAGAAATGAGTCATCCTTTTGAGCCATGGGTCCCCTTGCCAGGTGGTTCCACTGTTTATTAGCCCTAGTAGCAATAGCTTGACAATGCATTGTGAGCTCTGCATGTTTTGCCAAACGTTCACCCAAGAATATGGATGCTATGGTTAAGATGGGTAAGAGAGAGAGAACTGTCCATCTGTGACTACGCTAGATAATTCCCCTCCAAACGCAAGCCATTACATATTTTTCATAAAAACACAATGGAAATGACTTCTCTGAATTGACTGGCAGTGGCTTGCTCAGAGTGAGCGCGTATGGGGACCAGTTAGAGGTACAGTGTCTTGCTCAGGGGCACTTAACCAGGTAACACAAACTAAGCCTGGAGAAGCAGAGGACTGAACCAGGGACCTTCTCAGACAGCTCTACCTGCTGAGCTACTGCCCACTAAAAGCTGTCATGTGTCTTTTTGTTTTACTTCTATTAACTGTGTGTTTGATTCCAAAAATGAAAAAAAAAACAACAACAAAAAACGTCATGAAACTTTGTTTACGACAGAGCTTATTTTCTTCATTTATCCCAATCCCAATGCAATTTTTTTTTAATAGATATTGTCACGGCCCCTTGGCCTGGCTTGCAGGGCCTGTGTGGTTGTATGGTGTACTCCCCTATGTGTCTCTCTATCTCTCACACATATCCTATAGAGCATCGCAGTTGCGCAGAATCCGGGTGCCGGAAGTAAATACTCAATGCATTTTTCCCATTGACTTTTCCAAAAATATTTATATCAATGAATTTAAGCCTAGAATCAAGCCATCCAGGATTCTGGTGAATCATGACCATAAAACCTTTTTTTCTGTGATTTTTAAAATTTTATATTTAATGATATGATATACTATGTTTAATAAATACCCTTTGTTTTGCCGTTTTCAAAAAAGTTTTTTCACAGAATCAAACGTTTTATGGTCATGGTTCACCAGCATCCTGGATAGCTTGATTCTAGGCTTAAATCAATTTATATAAATATTTTCGGAAAAGTCAATGGGAAAAATGCATTGAGTATTTACTTCCGGCAACTGGAAGTGGGCGGGAACTGCGACGCTCTATAGGCGTCGGCCAACTTGGGGCTCCTCATTAGGTGCATTGGGAGCACCTGATCAATGCTCCCTGGAGCCCTATATAAGAGTGGGTGGCAGCCATTCTAGGAATCCCTCACCAAATGACAGCACCCTTTTGTTTCTTTGCCTTATGATTGAGTTCACACACTTTACAACACCCCACACTACATTGAACACACATCCATACATTGCTGACACTACTGATTACTGAATTACACACCTTTGTGAAGCATTATTTAAGTTACTTTATGATTTTATGTTAATACATCACTGTTACTTTTACGCACTGCCATCGTGTCCTCCTCAATTTGTCATGGCCCACGGGCCGGGTTGTGACAATATCTACTGTGGGGACCCATGGCGGAAGTAACTTCCAGGTGAAAGCTGTCGACACTGTTGGCTGACCACAATGACATATTTCCCAATAAAATCAGCTACAAATATGTCATTTCTGGACAAAGTCTATTAGTGTTTAGTCTGCAAAAAGAGAGCATCAAGCAAGCAAGTACCTGTGTCTGGTTTTGGGTGCATCAATCTAAATGGAAGCTCCACACAAACTTCACTGGAACAAACCAACGAAGAATGAAGAATAAGGTCAAAAGGTCCCCTCACACACAGTGAAATAGCAATGCAAATAAACTATACAGTATAAGCAGAGTGTAGGTTCTCATGCGGATACATATGATAATATGTAAATATAACAATACAATATGCAGTCATGTTGTAATTTATGTATGACATGGATGAGCCCTACCTGGCTCCCATTCCCATCAACCTGTGAAGAGATTAGGATGACCGTTAATAACAGAAGGATTAGGATTAGAGTAGAAAAGACACACGCGCGCACGCGCGCACGCGCACACACGCACACACGCACACACACAGAGATAACTTACCCGCCCACAACAAGTTTGACTCCGAGTTTGTATGAAACCATCAATCCCAGCACTTCCTTCAGTACACCCTCCTTTATACTGGAACACACAGACAATACATTATGCTGACACACATGATACAGATAGACAGCACACCGGCCTCACATACAGTGAACTAACTGTTAACACAGTATACTGACACACATGGTACAGAGACAGACAACACATCTCACACACAGTGGTGGAAAAAGTGTATAAAATAGGACTAAAGTGGTTAATGCATGTTTTATAATGAAATAATGTATACCTGCAAAGTAACTAAAATGTTCAAATAATTGTAGTGAGTTGTAGAGTAAAAGTACAATATTTGCCTCTGAGATGTAGTGGAGTAGAAGTAAAAGTATTGACATTTGTAAATACACCAGTAAAGTAAAAATACCTCAATATTGTACTTAAGTAGCCTACAGTACTTAGTGAGTAAACGTACTTAGTTACTTTACACCACTGCTCATCACACATCAACTAACAGTACCAGTACATAAGCAAAATCACACAAAAGGGAGTATATCAGCAGGGCTATGATTCCATATTGTACAGGTATACAGTTTTACCTCAATGTAATATTGCTTATCATCCAACGTTTCTACTAAAAGCTCAAATATTGGGAGAAAATGGTTGAAGATTTTGACAATAATCTTGTGATCTCCGCCAGTCCGGAACTGGTCTCTGTAGAGAGCACATCCAAAAGTTGCACCATCTCTCATACAAACTCTTAACTCTGACATAGACCTGGGTAGGCAACCCGGCCTGGCTAAAGATCTGCGCTCCGAGCACACTTTTTTACATTTTGACTCCAGCAGCAAATATAGTTCCTTCAGGACTTCATAAAAAATCTATGTCAGTCAGAGAATGTGATGTTACAGTTACACACACACACGCACGCACGCGCACGCACGCACGCGCGCGCACACAGCATAATTATACTCACACGCTGGATGAAGCCAGGTTGGTGTCTTCGTGCTTCAGCTGTCCATCGAGCGCTATGCCCCGCCTCTCCGTGTTGTAGGCCAATAGGGGAAGGATGGTGAACTCCTTCCGCAGGCTCTCTCCTGGAGGCACCGTGTCTCTGAACCAATAGGAAAGCTCCAGAATCAGAAACCCTATTTATTTATTTAATCACATAATCACAATGGGAAACGCTACATCTGTCTATGTAGAAATATAATATATTGTTGCTGTCCAAAACTGTTACTTTTCAGGATTCAAATAGCAAAATTAGCAGATCGACAAGCTCAAACCGCTCTTCGCGCCGCGTTTCGGTCTGTCTGTCTGTCTGTCTGCTACTTTTGATGCTTTTGTGTTACGCTGTAGTATGATCAAGTAGGGCGTTAATTTAGGAAAAAAAAAAAAAAGTTAGAATATGGAGATAAGAGGTTTCTGCCCGACAGCAACGATATAAGATCATAAGATCGACTTAAAAATGTGTATTGCTGCGGACCCAGCAAGACCAGTGTCGAGTGTGAAGTATGGAGTGCAACAGTTAATCGAACTGATCGATTCAATTGATTATAAAACGTTAAAAAAGTGCCGTGCAAACTCATTTTGCGCGACACAATTTTGTTGTATGACAAAGTATAAAATAACACTTGAGTGGTTAATTGATTGATTCGTTGATCACATTGATTGATTACAATGTGTTTTTTGAAATGCACAGTCTCGGGGCCCGGGGGTCACAATTAAATCTCTTTTTAAATGTTAGTATACAGTAGGTCTAATCCATACTTACAGATAGAGATATAACTGTATTATACAACATAGTTTGTAGACTACCTGGTCCTCCGTTATACGTAATGTCACCTGTCACACCAACAAAACAACTCATCGTACTGTACAAAGCGGAGATGAAAATGTGGAAGACCATTACCCAGTATCCTCGATGGCCACACATGTAGCGTAGCTGTCATTGGAGTACAAGACCACGGTGGCCACCTGGTCCACTTGGAGAGAAAGGAGGTGGGGGACAGATGGACAGAAATGTCAGTCTGAGGAACAGTGGCTCATGATCAACTGCATTTTTCTGAATTATACATCCTACCAGTTGGTTAATAGTGGTGGAAAGTAACTAAGTACATTTACTCAAGTACTGTACTTAAGTGCAATTTTGAGGTACTTTTACTTTACTGGAGCATTTCCAATTTTCAATACCTTTAACTTCTACTCCACCACATCTCAGAGGAAAATGATGTACTTTTTACTCCACTACAATCATTTGAAAATGTTTGTTACTAGTTACTTTGTAGATTTAAATTATTATAACAAGACAACCTTTAACCACTTCATCTACAAGCTCACAACGTGTCACGATGCGACACGTTGTGAGCTTGCAGATCTTCTATTTTCAAAATATTTTCATAAATGTTATAATACCTTGTGAAACGGTTCTGCACAATGAGTACTTTTACTTTTGGTACTTTAAGTATATTTTGATGTCAATACTTTTGTACTTTTGCTCAAGTAAATTTTGATTACCGGACTTAAATCTTAAAATAACTAATAAGCGATCTACATAGCGATCTACAAGCCGATCTACAAGCCGATCTGCTCACACCGTGTCGCGCTGCAACGTGTTGTGAGCTTGTAGACTCGCTATTTTCGATGTGTACGACATGCTTTCATAGAAGACATGCTGGCTTCTGTGGAACCAAAATGACTGAAATCAGTCGTGATTCGTGGGGACTGAGAACTTTAATCCATGTAATCTGAATTACTTTCAGTTTAGTTTGTTTATTTCGATCCACATCAACAGTTACACGAAACATAACACACTGTAATTCAATATGTTTGAATATATGCCGAAAAGGCATATAGGTTGAAGCTCATAGCTTATTAATGCCTATCCTTTAATACATGTTGGTTTAAGTTGTTCATAGTTACAAAGTTCATATTGAATGAACACTCAAAAATGATCCGCAATTACATTCAAAACTAATTTAGTCCTTCGTATTAATCGAACACTCAAAATGTTTCAATATTTACATTCATGACTTCATACTTACCCACACCATCACGTGTGTGAAAGTGTGTGTGAGATTAATTGGGGTGTTAGTATGCAGAATGAAATTAGGGCCCTGGGTAGGATGGAAAACCAGCAGTGCCAAGGGCACTAGCCTACTATAGAACCAGAGTAATGCCATATTATCAGTGTAGTACCAGAGTAACTGAAGAACTGTGTCCTCACCAGTTAATATGATGTTCTTGACGGTCTTGCTGGAGTCGTTTTTGATGTTCACGTGCACAGTGATGGTCTCCCCATGGTAGTAGGTCTGGAAAAAGGAAGGGGAGTTTTATGTTCTTCGACTTAACCACTTAAACCCTGTTCACCTATAATGACATGTTAACCATGTTAATGTGTGTAAGCCTACTTTATACTGTAGTATGCCGTGGTATAAAGTAACTAAGTACATTTACTCAAGTACTGTACTTAAGTACAATTTTGAGGTATTTTTTTACTTTACTGGAGTATTTCCAATTTTCTGCAAGCTCACAACGCGTCGCATCGCGTATGTTTTGATGCCAACACATTTGTACTTTAGTATCATTTTGAACACAGACCTTTAACTTGTAACAGAGTCATTTTGTATTCTGGTATTGCTACTTTTACTTAGAGATAAGAGATTGTCTGGGATTGTCTTGAGAGACCAAAGCCTTACAGTATGTCAAATCCTGGCTTCACCCAAGTGATATGCCTACGCCCCGCGCCCAATGCTGTACTGAGTCACTGACATGGCAGGATATCCTACCTGCTTGTCCAGGCTGGCCTGAAGGTTCACGGTGACCTTGGTGGTCTCGCCAGAGGGCGCCGGACCCTCATCCTCCGGGGCATATTGGACCTTCCGGATGATAAGTCTCACTGTGCTCCTGACAGACAGAAACAGGAATATGAAGCTCTTTAAAATGGTGTCGCGGTGTCATCCATCCACCAACTTGCGACAACCTTTATGTTGACATCAAGCTAATACTAGTAACGGGTGCAGTACGTTAGTCCGACAGCGCATTCCTCCGACAGCGCAGCGCTCCGACGTTTCCAATACTAAACCCGAACCAAACCCGCACCCTAACCCTAACCGCACGCGGATGCCACATAGTCGGAGAAAAGGTCTGTCGGATTAACGTAACACCTAATTTATATATAGAGCAGATATGTGGAGCAGATATATCTTACTCACCGTTTGCGTACTTTTTCGTTTTGGTCATCAGCGGCGAAAGCTTTGATCTCAAACTCCACACAACATTGCTGCAGACACATGACATATTTATATGTAAAAAAAAGAGAACAAAAAGAAAAAAAGGACCTGTGTTCCAATCAAGGGCCCAGCATCCTTCTTTGAAATTGAGTCTGTATAGGAAGTAAAAGTTCATATGTATGGCCTCTAGTTTTGCTGAACTGATGGGTTGTTGCCGAACTTTACACTTGATTTTATTACCTTAATAAACATTTTCATAAATACTTTATGCTTCCAGTTGCTAATTTAAAGTCTTCTTTCAATCTCCATGATAAATGGTTCCATTTATTTTAAGATTGATGATAAAGTAGGCCAATAGGTTATGCTGTAGGAGGGGCGTGGCTATCTTGTGATTCTTTGATTGACAATCTGCACAACCATTTTCGAGTGCACCAGATATAGAAAGATGGCGGATTTGAAATAGTTGAAAAATAGGCTTCATTTACTGTCTATGGTTGAAATGGAAGTACAAATAGTTATTATTACTCACAAGCCCTTGCTAATACTTTTCATTGATTCAATATTTATAAAACCTACAGACACGTTTAACCACTTTCACTTTTACAATGCGTTGTGAGCTTGTAGAATGGCTATTTTTGCTACTTTTGTGTGACTTTGTAGGGGGGGGGGGGGGGCAAAGTAGGGCATTAATAAAAAAAATAAAAATATATATATAAGAGAAATAAGGAGATATGAGGTTTCTTCCTGACAGCAACAATATATTTGCTCATATGGTACAACTAAAAGGTTGTAAGATTGATGCTTCAGCCAGAAGAGTCTTACCTTGCCGACATCATTTGGTCCAGGCTGGAGACCCACTGAGCAAGGCAGGTTGTCTGGGAACTGAAATGACAAAGAAAACATGCCTTACATTCAGTCAATGATTACAATACTTGTGTTTTACAGTATGTGTATAAGTACAGTACAACATGTGTATGTGTGTGCTGGCCTGGTACACATGTGTCACCGTTACAAGTGTGTCTTTTACAAACAGCACAAGAACAGATACAAATGTAAAATGAAAAAAGTCTAATCATGGCCTCCCTGCATAATATTTAGCTATCAATTATTATTTTAGATAAATCAGTATATAGTAGGTCTGCAAACCGCTCTGTAAAATACACACTAATAGAGCCAGACACCATTGATTGATAGTATTTTGCCTGGTGCAAAAGAGAATGATTACTGTCAGACATAAACATAAAAACAATCAATACAAAAGAATAACAATAATAATAAGTAAATAATCAAATAAAAAAATTGTAGTGAATTAAGGCATACTAGTGTTGTCAGACTGGCCTGACAACACTAGTATTCCTTAATTTATTACCATTTTTTAACGACTTTAACAGGCTAAGTATACTGTACCATGAAGTCAGTCACCCCCATATTTGGTCATACAGAGTAGAGACAGTTACGTGCATGCGTGCACGCACACTTCAGGAATGTATCAGATAAGATAGGAGGTAGATGGTCCATGTGAGGCCACTGGGCTCTCACCTCAAAGAAGAAGGGGTAGGCTTTGTCTCCCAGCTTGTTGATCAGCCTGGTCTGCATGCTGGTGTGGATGCCCTGGTCTTTGTCCTGCAGTGGCGGGTACACCTGGCGGGTGGACAGGTACAGCTCCCTCTTGAAGGCGATGCCCATCACGTCCTCATCGTCCCTGCCGTACTTGAAAGTGCAGGAAATCCTGACAAACGCTAGGTGGCAGCACAGAGACACAAGAGGATCAGTGCTACTCACATGCTGCCCAGAGATCCCTGTCAACCTATACTTCTCTAGAGCAGTGGTTCCTAAACTTTTAACTCGAGACCCAAAACAGAACGTTTGCCCCGGGACCCAAATTAGTGAAAATAGCAGATCTACAAGCTTGTAGTCCGTGACCCACAAATGGGTCCCGACGCACAGTATTATGCCCATGGGAATAACACCAGAGGGAGCTCATCTGACCTCGTTCCCACAATATGTGGATTTAACATGGGGGAAAATGCATTGTACCATGCTGCCCCCACCACTTGGAATGCCTTACCAAAAGCCATCAAAGATAATATCAACTCCCTGCCCAAACTCAAAACTAACCTAAAAGAATGGATGACCTTTTTGTAAAATGCAATTGGGCTTATAGCAGGCCACCTTTGAACACCTTGATGGTACCACCCCTCCTTTTTATGTAACCCTTTTGCTGCTACTGAGCTTTTACTGATTCATATTGTATTGTATTGTATGTCTTACTGATGAATTGAGTACAATGGACCACAATGCAAACAAGCCCCTGGGGCTCATTGTCTCATTTTAGCATTTCACTTTTGACTGTAGTACTTGTACTGTTAACAATCTTGCTTTTTTAGAGTATCAAAATGAAAAGACAATGAAAATGCATTACACGGTATAGCTATCTTTTGTTTCTTCAACATTTTGAGTTGCGTTCGTGACCTACTGACCTTTTCTTCCCTTCAGGGCGTCAGTGTCAATCAGGACGACACCATCTGGTGGTGAGGAGAGGTACATGTCAAAACTCTCACTCATGAGGAAAATAGAAACAGAAACAATAGAACGAAGCACAGCTCTTACTCCATTAAAGCAATGGTTGTCAAACATTTTCATATCAAGGAGCCCCAAATTAGTATAGAGTAAAAAAGTACCATATGGTCTTCTTAGCATTGTGTCATATAAGAACTGTGTTCCAAAAATGTAAGTCCGGCGATGCTGTCAGGTATATGACTCTGTGTCATTTATGATGGTTAGTTACATTTGATAACATCTGTGTTTGGAGAAAATGTAATAACTTATGGTGGTACTGGGATGTAGCAGCGGAAACTACAGTAGCCTATATATGAAATCACATGACTCACTTAAACCCTAGCGTTGAAAATGTGTGTACGTCATTATAGGTAAACATCTTGTAGTAGGTCTACAAGGTCATAACACATTGTGATGCGCTACAATGTGAGCTTTTAGATGGGCTATTTTTGCTGTGCAACACCGTTTATGATCATCCGACAAATGGGTTTACTAAATTAACCGTAGCCTATTCCTTCACCTGGCAACATGTTTATAAATGGTACATTTATATAGCGCTTTTTATCCAAAACTCTTTGATTCTGCATTATATTCACCCATTCACACACACGTTCATACACCGATGGCGGAGGAAACCATGCAAGGCACCAACCTGCTCATTGGGAGCAATTAGGGGTTCAGCGGCTTGCTCAAGGACACTTCAACACTAACTCTGGGGGAGCCCGGAATTGAACTGGGAACTTCACGGTTACCATCCGGACGCTTTACCGGCCACTCTACCCCAGAGCCACTGCTGCCCCAGCTGATAAGTTGAATTACTGCCCTTTGCCCATGCTCTATTTTTGGAGCGTCCATTAAAAGTTCAAATACTTTCCTCTCTCCCTTATCTCCCCTGTGATGATTGTTATTGATTGACTGTTATCACCGCAATCAATCTGCATGCTGATCGCCTTCTGTTGTGTTACCTGTGTGGTCTATGTGGACTGTGTCTTATCTCTGTCTCCATCGGATGTGGGCCAAAACATCCTCATTTTGTAAGAGGATGTAATTGTTCAACAACAACAATTATGTTGTATGTATTTTTCATTTATTTGTGTTATTATGTCCTCACCCACTGGGTCCACAGACGTCACATGGTCGACAAAGTCTCTCCCCCCCATGTAGACCCCAACCTGAAAGATAAAAACAACAGCTCAACACACACACACGCACGCACGCGCACACGCGCACACACGCACACACGCACACACGCAAACAAAAGCATGTGCGATGAAGACACTCTTACGCTATAGAGTCTTATGACTGTCATGTAATCTGACATAATGCAGTCCTAATGCTTTACTCCGGGCTTAATGCTGCTCGTGTGTTGTTATCAGGTCATCAGGGGCACAACCAGTGTAACAGACTGAGGGACAGAGTCTAAGGGACAGAAACTGAGGACAGAACAGTTGTAACAGACTGGGAGACATAAAGGTTGTAACAGATCGGGGGACAACAGTGGGTTTCTCTGTTCCAGGACACATCAAGGATAGGGGCCCAGTAGATTATATAAGTATTTTATTTGTGACCAGACTCACAGACTTGTCCTTGGCCATCTTCTTGAAAACACTCACACTCATGATGATGAGAGAGGTTTGTGTCAGTTATATCTGGGTAAGAGAAGATGAGAGGGAGATAGACACAGACACAGACACAAAGAGAGTTAGAGATACACATTCTAACATTGCCATCGCATTGCAATATACAGTCAATACATTGTAATATACACATAATATGTCAGCATCTCTATAAGTCAAACTTATAAGTGGGCACTGATGACGCTTCATCGATCAAGAATCCCAAATGGTGACAAAAAAGCAGTTCAAAAGCCTGGGTAGATGGTATGACTCAAAGCTGAACGACTCTGATCACACTCGGGCACAAACTCATTAAAGGTCTGGAGGTCTTTGACAAATCCATGCTGCTGCCCGGCAAGCTGAATAGCTGGTGCCTGCGGTTCGGATTACTACCTCGTCTTCTTAGAAAGTCATGAGGGGTTCCTCGATGCCTATATGAGCGGCGTTAGCCCTGTATGGCCAGGGGGGCTACGCCAGTTGCCCCTCTCTGGCCTCACAGAGGAGTTCAAATGCAGCAACGTGTGAGTGGAGATGACCCTGATGAGTCCTGTCGTCCAACTCACAGCACAAGGTGTACTTTGTGAAACAGTGTGCAAGCAGCCTTTGAAAGAAAAAGAAACTGCGATGCTAAGATCTTGCAGCTGAAGAGCAAAGGTCTGTCCATGCAGCAAAAGTTGGATGTCGGGGCTTTGTGGCAAGTGTTGGGGCGAACACGAGCACACAAGCACAATTGCCCAGGCCATATAAAATACATAAATAGTAGCAGAGAAAAGGGGAGCTTGAAACTAAGTGATTAGAACACCAGATGTTAATCAAACAGCGTAGGGCCAGGGATAGGGCAGTTTGAAACTGTCTTGATACAACAGATAGCAATCTAGTAATCAAGGAGAACAATGGGGGGAACTTAAGGATAGCCAGAGATAACTAAAGGTGCAGAGGCAACCGAAAAGGAGCACTTTGGTCTAAATAACCACACTATGGCGAACCAGTAAGGGGGCCGTGGGACAGAGATAAGAGTATTTAGCCAACAACAGGTAAGGACAGGTTAGGGTCACAGCGACATGATTACGGAAAGGAATTGGCAGGCGAACACAGTTTGTGGTCTCCTCTGAGTCCTTGGGGACGTCAGAAGCATTGTGGCAAGAGGAGACCACAACAAATGAATCATAAGTAGATACGTGAGAAACCACAAACACATACGTGAGAAATCAGAAACGCACACGTAAGGATGAGTAAGGGAAAATAGCTAAGGAGGAGTGGGCAACCACGAAAGATATATATGGTTGGGGGAGAGAGAAGACTTCAGAGAATTATCGCGTCGACATTGTTTGCTGTAATGCTTATGCTGGCTGACTAATTGTAATAAACCTTTTCTGATATAACTTACTTCCAAGTTTAGTTGTGCATCATTCTACCAATACACTCTAAAGCTAAGGAACCAAGGACCCTCTAAATCACCCACACAAGTTCAACCGTGAGGCTGATAAAAGACCTGGGCATCCGGGGCAAGTCCTAAGCCAGGCCATCAAGTAAACATCAAGGGTGGCAGTGGCGGAAAAGGAACAACCCCAGCTGGTCACCCAAATATGCCAGCTGGACAGATGCAGAGGGAGGTGTTTTGTGGGACGCCATGAATACACTGCCGAGCCTACTGGAGACATTGTCGGTCTATAAGTCAGCAAAACGTTGGTGAAAGTAGGAGCCTTGACAAGCTTAGTGATGTGTCTGTCCAGCTGTCTCAACATAAAGTCTTCCATCACTAGGTAGATCTCTTAAAAGTGCTATTAACACTTCACACTACCAACACTGTTGACACCACCAAAATTTAACAGTAACACTCTTGTCTTACTGTAACACTAATAATACTTATAACGTAAGATGGCGTAAGTGATATTTTGTTAGAATAAGGTTTATGGGGCGTGTCCTCTCCTCCGCGTCATCAGTGCCCATACCCTAGGTGGGGTTGGTGAACGGGCCTTTCTGTGTGGAGTTTGCATGTTCTCCCCGTGTCTCCTAGGGTATAGTCTCGCGTGGCCAGACTGTTGCCTCCCACAATTTTCAAATGTTTCCGGTCATACAGTCTGGGACTCGGAAGCTCTGATCATGATTAGAATTTAAACCGGATGTGAAGCTTCCTCCCCACTTCCGTTTCGTCTTTACAGTCGCGCAAATTTATCCGACTATAAATCAAAATCATCTAAGTATATTTAGTGGATGGAAATTAAAAAAGAAAATGTAAAGATATTTTAAAATATATTTTCGTGAACGGAAGTGCCAGCTTCCTCTCTCGGATTTCGGGAGTTGTAGTTCCAGACTCTATATAGCATTCGGAGATTGTGGAATAGTTGTCTGGCTACGCGAGACTACCTAGGGTAGGTACCCTCACAAAAAACATACAGTAATCCTGGTCTCTATACTGCCTCACCCTGGTCAGCCGGGGTGCCTGATGGAGGGGAAAGGAACTGGTTGGAATAACGTGTTCCTTCCACGTGCTACGTCCTACCCAAGGGGCCAGCTTCAGATTGTTACATTGACTCCAATACGGAAGAGACAGTTCATATGAATGGCCTGTAGTTTCGCTGTTTTACCCCTGCAGGTGTCAGAAAGGATTTCTTTTAACACAAGCGGATGGGTTTTTAGGTGCGTTTTGCTAAATTATGGTCCCATTTATTCTAAAATTGACGATAAAGTAGGCTATTCTCTAAGAGGGGCGGGATGATTTGATTGACAAGCTACACAACCAATAGCATTCATTCCCCGCCCCCGCTCTTGATTGACAAGCTACCCAACCAATAGCATTCTTTGGGGATTGTTTTCCGGTTCCTGTTCCCGACGTGCTTTTGGGCTTGTATATTAGAAATGGCGGATTTTAAATTCCTGAACAATCGGCTTCATTTTCGGTCTGTAGAAACCAGCGGTCTGGCTTTGTCCATCTCTTTTAAACAGTCTATGGTCCTACCGGGGAAACTCCCCCCTATCAGGTGATAAGAAGCGGCTTGCTAGCTCCTCATGCATTGAAGGAGGCATGAGCTCAGTTCTGCGCTCTCCCAGGCTGGCCGGGGGAGAGTAGCGCCCAGGATTACATAGGCAATTGGCACTGGGTGAAAAAATGGGTTACAAAATCGTGGGATCAAAAATATGAAATTAGAACAAGGTTTATATTGCGATACCCCATCTATCCAGCTCTTAATAAACGTAAACATAAACATTTTCAGGTCAGGTACCAGTTTTATCCAATCAAACCAAAACACTACTTAGCAGTACAAACACTCAAATATTCATTCTACTAATCCGTCACCATAATGTGGAATGCCCTGACACCAGCCATTAAAGGATGTGAATCACTTCTTTCAAAACTGGCCTGAAAAAGCATTTGTCAGAAAACTACAAGTGGAGATACCCATCGAAATGAAGGGTCATAAACTGCTGCCGTTTTTCCTTTTCTTTTTGTTGCCCTTTCTCCTTTGTAAATAGCTACAGTATTGGTATGGTATGTTGATGAATTGAATAAATAGGACCTCAATGGAAACAAGTCCCCAGGATTGTTTTTGTGTCATCCTTTTAGCCCAAATGTTTAACTGTATACGTTATTCAATCAATCAATCAATCAATCAATCAATCAATCAATCAATCAATCAATCAATCAATCAATCAATCAATCAATCAATCAAATCAAAGCACTACCAATACATAACACTACCAACTCTCTACGTGAAATATCTATCTTATACCACACAGTCAGACAACACACACATGCACAGACACATGCACAGACACTCACTGACCTGTGTTGTAGTAGTTGGTGTGTACAGAATGGGAGCAGAGTGATGGTGAAGGCTGGATACCTCTATATGTACCTGTCTGTAGGTCTGTTAGCACTCTCTTCGGCCTGTTAGCCAATCAGGTGAGCCTGGCGCGAACTTTCGACCTCGGCCCCCACAACTCCTCAATCAAAATATACAGGCATCCGGTCAGATATCCAGACAGACAGATAATTAGGCACCCATATAGACAGACAGAGAGACAAGAGGAGTTGGCTCACATGTGGACTTCTCCAGGCTGAGCGGATTGGGGCTGGTTCCCCCTAGCTCAGCACGGCATAGGATTTAACATGGAGAGAGAGAGAGAGAGAGGGAGAGAGATACTGTACAGAGAGATAAAGAGAGAGAGAGACAGGACAAACCACACGCACAAGAGGCTTGGCTTCTAGGAAGGGAAAAGTACATTATGAAATTAACCACTTAAAACCCTAATTCAAATATAGTGAGATTAACTTGTAGAGCTGCTAGCTTCACTACTATGGGTTCCCAGATTGCACCATTAATGATGTGAAATAGAATTCAATTAAAATATATATTTCATTTTAAGTCTTTTTAAAAGCATGCACTTTTGCATACTAAAGTATTTTTGAAAGCAAGTACTTTAACTCAAGTACACATTTGACTAAGCAGCTTGTAGTTGAGTATTATTTGACCAGGAGAATACACTTTGTCTCAATGTGTTAATTTTGGCGACTTAAACCATGACGAAAAACGTTTGTCGACTTTTTTCACTGACGAAAACGTAATAAAAACTAAGCTATGATGAATAAAATTATGACTTTATTATAACAAATAAAAACAAGGCAAACATGTTAGGGAGGGACTAAGACAAGTCATTTTATACTTGGTTGCGCACGGGTGTCGTGCTCCGAAAATAGCCGAGCTTGTAGATCGGCTATTTTGGCATGCAGTCAAGTATAAATCAGGGATTGAACTCTGATCTTTTACCGGATGCCAGATGTCATTGTCTATTGTAGTAATGTTGTGTAACACAAAAGGTGACTGATTAGGTGGTAGGTTCTGTCTGCTCCCTCTGTGGATACTTACAGTGGTAGCTAAAGGATTTTTTGGGGCCAGTCTTCTAGATCTAAACATGTAAAAAGCATTTAGAGCTAAACCGCCATCACGGACGGTCCGCAAAAATAAATGTTAGTCGACCAAATCAACTGTAGATTTAGTCAACTAAAAACTGGACTAAAACTAAAACATTCCAGATGACTAAAATATCACTCAAACTAAATGGAATTTTATTCAAAAGACTATGACGAAAACTAAATAGAAATGTGGCCGTCAAAATCAACACTGGAACTGGGGTTGACCAGTGGTCGAAAAAGTACTCAGATATTTTATTAAGTAAAAGTATCAATACTGCAATATAGAAATACTCCGTTACAAGTAAAAGTTAGGAATTAAACATTTACTTGAGTAAAAGTACAAAAGTAAAAGTACTAAAATGTTTGTAAATAGCAGATCTACAAGCTCACAACGCATTGCATCGTGACGCGTTGTGAGCTTGTAGATCGTCTATTTTCAAATAGCCAGTTATAAAATAGGGCTAAAATGGTTAAAGTATGTTTTCTAATATAATAATTGATAATTGCAAAGTAACTAGTAACTAAAGTTTTCAAATAATTGTAGTGGAGTAAAAGTACAATAGCCTCTGAGATGTAGTGGAGTAGAAGTAATAGTACTGAACATTGGAAATACTCCAGTAAAGTAAAAATACCTAAACAATTTACTTAAGTACAGTACTTGAGTACATGTACTTAGTTACTTTACAGTACACCACTGGGGTTGAGTACATTGTCCACCACTGGTACTGAAGTGATTAGCGGGCAGACTTAAATCCCCTGTTCTCCACAGTCAGCAGGTGGAGGCTGACGTCTCCGTGGTGACAGAGATGGATTACTCACACAGGGAACTGGCATCTGCTCAACTCAAAAGTCTTCACAGCATGAGGGGTGCCTAACAGTACAGTATATACCCCCAAAATACCACTAAACACCTAATGAAGACATCAGCACTCGCACAGGGCAGCAGAGGGAAATGGATTAGTTTTGTTCGCACGTTATTAACAGTAAAAAGAATAAAAGAAAACATGTATTTGTGAGGGCTGACAATTTAATTTTGCTAGGGATGGATTACTGCCACTGTGGACAATATAATCATGATTATAACACTGGAGATTACACTACACACACACGCACACGCACACACACACACACGCACACACACACACACACACACACACACACACACACACACACACACACACACGCACACACACACGCACACACACGCGCGCGCGCACGCACGCGCACACGTAGATCTGCCATTTTCGGTGTGCAACACCTGAGTGCAAATCAGGCATTATGTCCAACCCCAACCCCTATCTAATCCTAATTGTAAAATCTTTTGAACCATAAAATAACAATCTCTCTTGTGATAGGATCAGGAAAATGGTCCTCACTCTAATTATTATTTTCATTTACCTGATGTGTCTCTCTCACCTACAGTATGCTACTGTCAATGGTGAAGTGTTACTGTTGACAATCATTGTTTTTCTACATTTGTCTCTATTCTAGAGCTGCTTCTAAAACATGTTGATATTTATTCTGTGAGTGGAAGATTTCACACAACTTTGCACAAATATTCTGTGGTGCCTCTGGAATCAATAAAGAAATGTAAAAAAATAAAGTTTGCCATAAAACAAAAAGAAACTCCACAATAAATACTGGAGGGCGGGTTAAACACATGCACTTCCATTCCTCATTCTCCAAACCACTGAAAGAAACATGAATATCTATTAAGAAGCTCAGAATTAATAAGATGAATACAATATTCCTTTTAGATATATTTATCACAAGCTCAGACTATTCAGTGTTAACAACACATGCCCAACAGAGAATGAAACGATGGCGGCATAAGTGTCACACTATTATAGAGTCTATGAGAACAGACAAAGAACTCTCTTGCTAAGGTATAGGGAGGGCTCGTTTTGGTTCAGGTGGATAACATACTCCATCCACCACGGCTTGCCAACTCGGACGGCATGCTCACCGGCGCGTGAGGCCATCGGCTGCTTGGCGCGGGTTTTTTCTTTTTTTAAACGTGTACGTTTTATTCTACCTTAATTATATATTGTATGCTCCAACTGCTGTTCAGCACTTTATAACTCATGTTTTGAAAAGTGCTATATAAATAACGTTATTATATTATTATTATGTAGCCTACTTAAACCCTCTATTCCCAGTAAAAAACAGACCTACATTTCTTGGACGCTTCTTTCTGTCAACACCAAATCTCTTTGCCAAAAACAGCCGATCTACAAGCTCACAACGTGTCGCAGCGCGACGCGTTGTGAGCTTTAGGGCGGCTTCACACTGGGTCCGTTTGCATTCGAACCGTTCCCGAGCACGAATGGCCTCTACCAGCTGGCCTGCATTCACATTGGCCAAGATCCTTGCGCACCAGAGAACACTTGCATATATACCCCCGATCCTACAGGTGGCGGCATGCACATAGTGGTTCGCCTGTGGACACAGACGTCATCAACTATGCGCCAATGTTTGTGCTGGTCGCGCATAAATATAGGGTTGCGGCTGGGGATTGAGACTGACCTCGAGACTGTCCACCATTTCCTGTCTGGCAGCCAAATCTCACGATACCTCCGAGACAGAAACGATAATTTAATCTTTTACTCAAGTTGCTGTAGGACTCATCCAAGGATGACATAGTGAGACGTGGTCACTTCTAGATACGTACATATCAGTTAAAATTAGCATCATCATTATTCATGTCTATTATCCTTCTCTAATTTAACACAGTGAGTAATACAAGGCCACACTGAATCACAGTAAAATGTGTTTATTCATACAACATGTTAAAGTATACAAAAAAATATAAATTGATACATTTCTCAAATTATGATAATAATAACAACTTACAATGAGGATTGTAGTAAAACAGAATCCAACTTGAAGAAACAAATAAAATCATTCATTCATTCGTTTACTAGTGGAACTCCAGGGCAACATGCTGACTTTGATAAATATTAATTAGATTTTTTTTTTTTTACATTTGGACCCATCCCGGTTCCACCACCCCAAAAAGTGCCATTAATGAGGCAGGGGGGAAGTCTCTTTTATAAGCTTTGGCCAGAAAATCAAATTGTTGACTACACAAATGTTGTAACTTATGACATTGAACAAATTGATGAGTCAAAGTCCTGTGTTTTATGGAGCACTTCCCACACATGGGAGAAGAATTGCTAAATATTTTGGGTAATTTAGTTGGGGAAAAGTGCAGTCTATGAACAATCTTAAATTGAATCAAAGAATGTCTGACATTAACAGAACTACGGTGGATATTACTGATATAGTCTTCCTTTCATCTGAAATTTCTATCCCCAATTCTCTTTGCCAATTTTCCTTAAATGGATGAGAAGATGGGCTAGTCAGGGCCTGCAAAATGCCACAAAATTGAGAGACCGCACCTTAACTAAAAGGCTCGATTCTCATTATATCTTCGAGAACGGGATGGTGGGGTTTTTGTTCATAATGTGGAAAACGCGTTCTGATGAAGTGTCTCAACTGTAAGAAACGAAAAAAATGCAATGCTGGGCGTTGAAAGGAGCGCTGCAACTGTTGGAAAGAGGCATGGTGGTCATCAATATACACATTTCTCAAAGAACCAATACCTTTCTCCCTCCATGCCAAAATAACAGGATCAACCATTCCTGGCTTAAAGGCATGATTGGAACAGTCAGGCCTCGAAATGTTGTATGCGCCTGCACCGCTAGGCCAGCAGGCCAGCAGGCCTGGTACGGGCCTGGTGTGGGGTGGCCTTCCCGTCTGATTGTCCTGTCTGTCAAAAACAAAAAAACAAGTTTTTTTTTTTTGCAGGCTCCAGGCGGCACTGTGGCAGAAAACGGCGGCACAGCGCTGTCAGACATAAATAGGCACCTGTTAGTTGGAAAACAAAAGTTGCTTATAATAAAACAACATGGCAACACTGGTTTCTGTCTCGGCAGCATCACTTTGTGTTCTTTAAACTTATACAGTGTACACATCGAAAAGCAACACAGCAGAAAACAATGGGTGATAATGTCTCCTTTTATTCTCCTGGGCCGAGTATTTAACAAAGGTCGCAGTCGTTCAGAAATAGTGTTTGTTCTAAGCTGGTCACCCTGGCTCTCATTGACTCCAATGTATTCCACGGCTGCAGTGTGGCCCCCAGCCAAACTCCATAACTGCAAAATGACATAGGTGTCTGTACCTTCTTTTTTAAATACCTTGGTTATAGTCGGACTTACCGGCATAGCACAGCATACTTCCGCCCAGAATGGCCATACAAGCCCCGCCCCCTCCTACATACAAACCGGTGCCCAGTTAAACCCTGCAGACAGAAAATATGACATACAGTGGGTAATAAAAAAGTCCACTTCCTGTATTTATTGATTTAAATTGCGCAAGCAGGACAACAGAGCTGAAATCACAAACCCTCAAGAGCAGAGCATAAAATACAGTTTTACATAAACATAACATTGAACATTCAATGCATAATTAAACCACGGCGTATCATAGTACAATCCATAGAACCCCAGTACAATCCACAGAATCAAACTACAATATGAACTAAATGCCACAGGGAGGAGGCTGGGGAGGTGGAGGAAATTTGAAAACCAACAGCTGTACAACTTGCTGAAACAGCTGAGCACGTACGATGAACAGTGAACAGAGGCTGGTATTTTCGGTATCGGGGTACCCGTGAAGAGCTCTACCCTATAGGTCTGTAACTCTGAGAATAGAACACCAAGTGGACCTTTTGGTTCCATTTGAATAATCTTAAGAGGGGGTCCTCTCTTTTTTAAAACATTTTAATACGGAAATTAAAACGTTTGAGAACCACTGTGACATTAACCTTGCATCACCAGTCTTTCCACCTCGGAGGAAAGCCTGGTCTGCGTTACTAAAGACCCATATGATCCGGTCTAGAAAAAAAAAAGAGAAAAAA
Organism: Gymnoscopelus microlampas; assembly: GCF_963454915.1. Taxonomy (NCBI): domain Eukaryota; kingdom Metazoa; phylum Chordata; class Actinopteri; order Myctophiformes; family Myctophidae; genus Gymnoscopelus; species Gymnoscopelus microlampas. The sequence continues at coordinate 16,249,454 of NC_139942.1, forward strand.
AAGAATCCTCTTTCCGGATTGTCGCGAAACGGTTTTGCGGTGCCGCTTTGTTTTGGTTCCCCAATCCCTATTTAAATGGAATAGAATTTCCCCGTGGGATAATATGGATAATACAGACGCTAAATAGTCTCCGGAAAGTACACTCACACTTATATTTAAAAAATATTTTTATTAGGTTTTATTAGGATTTTAGTAGGACGGACCTATTTTGGGGTGAGACGTCTTTCCGGTTTGTCGCGATCCGGTCGCTCCCGACCGGATCATATACCCGAAAAGGAATGCTGCCCAGGCTACTGTGACATAGATGGTCATATATTGTGATGCTGATAACCATTACTGACACCTGTGGTGCTATGTCATATATTGTGATTACCATTACTGACACCTGTGGTGCTAATCTGTATCACTAGAGGGAGATGCAAGCCAAGGCATCTCGTGTAGTAACAGCCCTGTGGTGAATAAGTAAGTAAGTAAGTCAATTTTATTTGTATAGTACTTATCACATAGAGGACTCACAAAGTGCTTTACATACAGCAGAAATAAAAACAGCAAAAAACATTCAGATGATTAGAAACAGAAACAAAAACACAATGTATCTCAGAGAAAACAAAACAGCAGACAGATTTCACCATTGGAGGAGAAGCTCAATGACATTAATCAAAAGCATGTTGAAACAGTAGTGTTTTTAGCTGATTCTTGAAAATATCCACAGACGCTGCAGCTCTCAGGCCACGAGGAAGGGCATTCCAGAGTCTAGGTGCTACAGACTGAAAGGCTCTGTCACATTTGGTGATTAACCTGTTACGAGGAATGACCAATAGACCCTTGTCCGCTGACCTCAGGGTCCTGCTGGGCAAATATGGTTCAAGCAAGTCAGTTAAATATTCAGGTGCCCGGCTGTGCAGAGCTCTAAAAGTGAGCACCAGGAAACTGGAGTAATGTGGCACGTTAACAGTTTTGCAGCAGTGTTTTGAATGAATTGCAGGCGGTCTATGGACGTTTTATTGAGGCAGGTGATAACCAAATTGCAGTAGTCAACTCGAGAGGAAACAAAGGCATGTATGACCTGGAGAAAACAGGTGCGGGTCACCGATTTAATGTGCGTGTCGAGGTGCATGGCCTGATCAAAAATGACCCCAAGGTTCCTGAGGTTGGGGCTCACATTGCTTTTGAGGGACCAAATACAACCAGCCACCTTGGATGCAACGCCATCAGAGGCCACAATAAGCACCTCGGTTTTGGCCTCATTTACTAAGTGCCTAATTTGCATATTTGAATATACAATTTCAGAAAACTTGTAATACGATAAATCATTGTCTTCATATAAGTAATCAACTGGGGAAGTTTCATTATGATTACTATATTTTTAAAATGTTGTCATTTTTTCACCTGTCAAGTACGTATGGGGAAAATAACAAAATGTGTGATAAATATGAAAAAGCTGCTCCTGTGGAAAGGTTATCATATATGTATTAACTTATATTGACCCTATAAACAATTTAATATATGTATGGTTTTGCCCAGTCTTTCGATAATCATTGCTCAATTTTGGGGCTCTGGCTCATGGACTAACTGGAGAAAGTTGTTTGCTAACCAGGCCTTACCAATAAAGACCCACGTTGCATCCAATGATGCTCACTTTCTTTATTGTTGTATGTAGTAAATGTTAGACATACTAACCTACAACAACAGGCAGGCCACGTGAAATCAGAGATACGCATTGGAATCAAGCATACTGTTCCCATGCAGATCCTCCATATGATTAGACTTTGAATGGACCTCTTTGAACCTGGTGTCCTTATTCTGGTCATGTCATTATAGGCGATCATTTTCAGAACTAGCAAATCTGCATTTATTTTTTCCCCCACATACAGCACATAATGTGTTATTTATGTCCTTTTGTCACTGGCTGTCGATTCAGAAAAGTGCCTGTTCTGTTCTGTGCATCTGCACGGCTACATCTGCCCCTGCCAAGCTACACTACTGTACATGTCACCTGATGGGAGATTGTGAGGAGGTTAACCCATTAAGACCGGAGGGCGATTCCATGCGGCCTCAGGTAGTTCTCACTATTTTTCGTGCCAAGGACCTCCACAATGATATGTATTTGGTCACAGACCCCCCATCTGAAAATGTCTTGTGCTAGGGACCTCCAGAAGAGAAGATTTGTGTAAAAAAGAAAAAAAGCTCAATTATTCAACACTTTCAAGAATAAAAAAAAAAAAAACTAAAATAGCAGATGTACAAGCTTGCAGTGCGGCACAAAGTGCAGTGAGCTTGTAGATCTGCTATTTTTGAGAACCATTTCTGAACCACTGTCCTAAATCCTAAGAGTTTCCTGAAAAGCTTATGTTATACCTACTTTCAAATGATGTGTTGAATGGTGTGTGAAAATGAATCTTATTATTATACGAACACATTCTATGTATCTGTAAGCAAAGTGATTTATCTTAATGTGAACAAATTGTGGAGCAATGCATAATTATAAAGCATTTTATCATTATGTGTAGAACAACAATACAGATGCCTTCATATGAAAACAGTTTTATTTAGAAAACAATTAAGTACGCATACATGTATCTAATCTCACTTACACTTCCAATCATTGCAATTACAATTATTATTTCATATATTTCTATAATTATTATTTTGATTCAGCATTAACCACACAAACTTAAAAAGATACAAACAATACTTTCTAACTTAAAAAACGCAGAGGAAAGGGACACAAGACAAGATGACGTTAGCCTCACGAGCCAGACTGTCGGCTCCAACAATTTTCAAATGCTTCCGTCATACAGTCTGGAGCACGGAAGCTCTGAAAATGATCTGGGGATAAAGCGAATGTGACGCCTCCTCCCTGCTTCCGTTTCGTCTTTACAGTCACACAATTTTATGCGGTTTATATATATTATATAAATCGAAATGATCAAAGCCTATATAGCTTGCTGCTTAACATAAATGGAAATTCTAAAATAAAAGATAAAAGATATTTTAAAAATAAATGTTCTTGACCGGAATTGACGATCGGATGACAACTTCCTTTCTCATCTTTGGGGATGTGTAGTTCCAGACTCTATATATAACATTCAGAGATTGCGGAATAGTTGTCTGGTTACGCGAGACTAGGATGACGGTGATGTCTCTGGCAGGAAGGAGGAAGTGGGAAACAGGAAGTGACATCAGACGTAGGCCTGGCTCTTGGTTGTTTCAGGCTCTGACCTGGATGTTGCAGTGTAGATTTTGTGTGTCTGGCTCTGGTTGCCACCGCCACCATAGTAACCCCTGGAGAAACAGGTGTTATACAGTAGGTCAGAGGAAATACTATAACTAATACTACTAGTACTGCTTCTACTGCTATTAATGCTATTACTACTGTTGCTGAGGAAACTTTTACTACCACTACTACAATGACCCCTGCTACACTGCTACGGTACTAGAATAAGGAAAGTGTTAGTATTCCTAAAACCTCCACCTTTGAACAGCAGAGTATGTAATAATATCAGAACTATGTTTACATAAAAACAATAATCATATTATTAATTGAAAGACTATTCAACTGTACCATTAATCAACAATTACAATACTCAATATGGCTTTAATTATTTATTTTCACATTGATTCAATGTTAAAAAAAAAATATATATATATATATATATATATATATATAGTATTTTTTAAATATATTTTTTCTTATTTATTATAATTTTGTTCTTTCATGTTTTTCATTAATTTGGACTAAAACATGCTGCCGTGTGCTGCAGGCAATCAGATAGTCACTTACTTTCTCTCTCCAGCGGACATTCTCCTACAGGCACAGCACAGCATACTTCCGCCCAGAATGGCCATACTAGCCCCGCCCCATCCTATATACAAACCGGTGCCCAGTTCAAACCTGCAGACAGAAAATATGACATACAGTGGGTAATAAAGAAGTCCACTTCCTGTATTAATTGATTCAAATTAAAAGCCCTCCAGCGTATCATACAGTACATGCCATATACTAGGCCATATACTGCGAGTCTTGTTTCTCAGTGTTCTTGACTTACCTCACACCACCAAAGAAAGGGTTGTTGAAATCCTCCACCACTTGGCTGGCGTACCAGGACACTGCTACCATCGTACACAGACCTACAGGGGACATGTAAACATTAGGTTAGTTGGAATAGTTTAAAAGATGAATATCATTGTGTCATTGTCACAGAGATATTCCTTATTAATTTATTAATTCCCCCGTTGGTCTGTTCAGTTTTATTTCAAGCCCCTTGTAGACGTTAAGGATCAAGTACATTGCTCAGAGGAAACCTCAACAACTGGTGCCCTTGAGCAAGGCAGGAGGGGAGAGAGAAAGTTTCTCGGACCATATTAGTGCTGGGTGACCTATCAGTGAAAATCCCCAAAACGTTTGTCTGTGAACATAATGGTGGTGGGGGGGGGGGGGGGGAGTAGTCCCGCCACTACTTTCAAGGTCAGCTTGACCGAAATATCGTTTATCAATAAATGCATTTTTATAAGCGAAGAGAGTGTGCAGGACCACTTATTCTTTTATCCACGTTCTCTCTCCTATCCTATATCCTTACGTAGGCGTGCAAAAGGACATTTCTCTAGTCTGTGAGTAATGATAAAATAAAATATGAACGAAACATTTTGTAAAGGTAGCTAATTTTACAAATGCTGTCCCAAAATTGCTCCAATCTGACTATTAATCTGTCAGTCAGTCATCCAAACTCAGTAAAGGGCAAGGGAAGCTTTTGGGATACGAACCCTTGTTGGATTACTGTACAGTATGTGGTGAGAGGTAGTGAACCCTGGTTCAAGTATAGTGGGGATGTTATTTGGGGCAACCCCCAGTTAACAGTCCAAACTCACCAGAGAGAATGGCCAGGATGCCGCCGGTCACACCGATCTTGGCTTTTGACTGGTCAGTGGCGGAGCCGATCTTGATGCACTTCAGTCCCATTAGGGACACGACCATACAGGCCAACCCCATCAGTAGAGAGACGATCATCAGGGCCCTGCACGCCTGCACATGGCCTACACACAAACACAAATCACCGTTTACTCAAGAATGTCTGTGTGGTGTGTAAATACATACCCCAAACCAATGGTTCTCACATTTTAATTTCATGGACCCCCATGTCCCTGGACTCCACTTAGAGAAACATTACCCCAAACAAGTGCTTTAACTCGTTATACTGCATGTAACTTTCAAAATATTCAATCAAATATTCAATCAATCAATCAATCAATCAATCAAATATTCAATCAACCAATCAATCAATCAGTCAGTCAGTCAATCAATGAATCAGTCAATTAACCAAAGATTACAAAATGTATGGTAAAGAAGAGTGTCGTCACCAAAGTCGCCACACCCATACAAAACAAAAATCATACTTTTAAATTGAAACTACCAACACACCTATTTAGACAGGCCTTTGGATAATGTATCTTTTTATTCTTGTTAGTAGGCAACAGGATAAACCTGATTTATCCTGCTATTTTTTCTTTGGTAGTTCTGTTGTGCTTTTCCAAAAGCAGAGTTTATAAAGTGATTTACAGTAAAACAGTTTATGGAACAATGTATTATACTAAAAGACAGGCGTTATCAAGGCCATGTTTAAGTCAAACTATGTCATTGCATTTTAATATGTTCACTTCAATTGGATAATTGACACATCCGGACAGTGTCTTCTAATAATTTCGAATTATTACATTATAAAATGTTATTAGACACTTTAAGTCATTGACCTGTTTTGGTCAAACTAAAGTTATGGATGGCTCATATATAAACGGCTCAGCTTTTCCCTCCATTTTGTTGTCAGGGGAGAGGATTACTCAAAATGGCGCCCGGGACTAAAGACACAGCTACATCACACATCATTACAGAGAAAAAGCTATATAACTATAACGTTAAAAAAATATTAAGACAAGAGATATTATTAATAATAACTTTAGATATAAAGTTGTACATTCCTGCTGTAGCTTTGGTATCATATAATCAGTTACAGAATAACCAGTGACAGCGGGAAAACAGTGGTCATAAAACCTGTGTCTTTATCTGATTGAAAACCCATGACATACAGTAGTAGTCTGCTCTTTCAGGTCAGGTCCTCAAACAAGGATTCATATTCATATTATTGTTATCAACCCATTAAGACCTGAGGCCGTGGACACCCATCTCAAAATATTTTGTTCTAGGGACCCCCCAGAAGCAAAGCACACATTTTCAAGATTAGCAGATCTACAACCTCGTGGCGCGGCACTTGGTGCCACACTACGAGCTTGTAGATCTGCTATTTTTGAATAGCCGAAGAAATCTAAAAATGCGTTCCCGGTCTTTATGGGTTAAGCCTGAGACTTATATTAATGGACAATATACCATCATATATTATATTATATTATTAATATTATAAGGACAATCACCGGAAAATGTGTCATTTTTACCAGAGTACCAACTTAAGTTCAACAACTCACACTGTTGAAACTGCGCTGTCAGCCAGTGTTCATAGTAGCTCATCATCAGTGCCTTGCTCAAGGACACATCTGTGTAGCAGGAATTAAACCAAGGACCTCAGCTTTGAGGCATCATTCAGCATTTTCTCACCTGGGAGGGCGAGCAGGGACTCAAAGTCCCGACACTCGGCGATGCCGGCGCTGTTCTCGGCACAGGAGTGCCAGAGGTTCTCAAACTGTCTAGTGGAGATGATGACGCTGCCCGACACCGTCGACACCTTCCAGTAGTCGTTGGCCAGACAGGCCCCGGTCACCAGCCAGCTGGCGATGACCAGGAAGAACCCGGTGGCTTCTATGGCCGTAGACATGATGGCTCCCAAACAAATCCAAGGGTCAACAGCTCAAATATCTGTCCACAACGAATCCCAAACTGCTCGTCTAAAGGCACAAACACCAACGTTAGAACCTTGCTGAATAAAGCTCTCTTCCCTGCCGTTGTATCTTGTAAATGAGGTTTATGGCTCGATGTTGAGGACTTTACACCCTGCGAGGGCCATAAAAAGCTGGGAGCCGCTCCCTATACGTACCCCTCTGTCCCAGTATTGATTACCATGACGATGACAGTGACATAAGAATTTCATCGCCACACCTTAACCATATATGAACACTAATATACCTCTTCTGGGCATGTAATAATAGGTCAATATTTTTGCAAAATAGGCAAACATTCAGCTAAAATAGCCGATCTACAAGCTCATAACGCGCTGGGTTGCGACGCGTAGTGAGCTTGTAGATCGGCTATTTTGGCAAAGGGATTCGGCGTACAGCCAAAAATGTATACGTGGGTTTTTTTTTGGGGGGGGAGGGGGGGGGGGTTCTCCTGTGGTGTTGAGAGAGACATGATAAAATTCATGCTTTAACAATGATGACTATATGACTATTTTGTTGTTTGTTTTTGTATTTGTATGTTAAGCTTAGACTGTGTAAATTTAACGCTGCATCTTGGCCAGTTCCCACTTGAAAAAGAGACTGTGTCTCAATGTGTTTTTACTGGTTAAATAAAGGTTAAATAAAAATAAAAAATAAAAAACAATAGATGGTAATTTCGAGTCCATAAAAATAGCTATAACATTGGGGCGTGCCAGTAGATCGTCCGTCCGTCCCAACCTTGTGAACGGGATATCTCAGGAACGCCTTGAGGGAATTTCAGGGAATTTTGGCATAAATGTTCACTTGAACTCAAGAAAATGTTGAAGTATTAGGTGGTCTAAGATCAAAGGTCAAGGTCACTGTGACTTCACAAAACATGTTCATGAAATGTCTTCAAAGACTTCATTCACTACATATAAAAGTCTGGACACATACAAATGTAAATCACAACTTGTTGGTCTGAGGCAGTACAATGCGGTATGTCTAGTTTGTTTTGTTATGTTATGATTTTCTTCAAGGTTGGTGGGAATGTACAGTAGGCATGAACGGTATGAACAGTAGGCAACCAGAGATATTATTAACTTCTGGGATGAAAAGGTCAAAGATTTAGGTCGCAGTTTAGATCAAGGTCAAAAAGAAGAGCTGGGCGGATTTACATTTTTCATGAAATTTGGTTGTTATGATCTGTAGGCTGTGGAAATGGCATATCATGTATCCATTCTATCAAGTTCAGTCCTTCTAATCTCATTTGATTATTTTTTCTAGAGATTCAATTTGTTATTATTATCACTATTATTATTAATGTGTTTTTACAGTTTGACCACTGCGAGACTAACACAGTTTAAGGTTTGAAAACCGGGTGACATGTATGGAAATGAATGAGCAATCATAGTGATAATACAAAATGGACACACAATGATAATACCTGTATTTCATTGAAAACTGAAACTGAAATGGAGTATAATACATTGCTGTGAAACCAAGATAAGGATTTTATGACTAGGAGACAGAGAACTCGATATGAATCACACTGCACTGGGGATTACTATATGTAGCCTGCATGCATGTGTCTATTTAATGACAATAATGAGAGCAGAGTCCAACACAATATCAGTAGATTATCATATCCAACACTATACTGTCCAGTGCATTACTATTGGATATTATAGGTGAGCTGAAAGTGGAGCTCCCCCAACGCATTCAAGTGCTCCATTGTATGTTATACAATTATATTATATTATATTACAATAACCTGGAGGTTTTCAATGTGGGTGAATCTTGTTGTTAATCGCTGGCAACAGTATTATAAAAGCAATAATACACTCAAGACCGTATATCAATTATACCAGGGGAACTGGCCTTTTGAGTCGTTCCAAGGGTTTGTCACCCATTTCCTCTTTATAACTAATTTCTCTCAAATACTAACTTCCTCACTATTAAGCTGTGAGTATAGCCGGGTGCACTGTGTAATGTATAGTCTACTACTGTATATTCTACAGCAAAATGTATGTACTTTCCCATGTAGTCTACTGTCTGAATAGATGCTGTGTCTATCATACTGTATAGCCTGAATGTTGTGTAATGCATTGTCTACTGTCTGAATAGATGTTGTGTAATGCATGGTCTACTGTCTGAATAGATGTTGTGTCTAATGTATAGTCTACTGTCTGAATAGATGTTGTGTCTAATGTATAGTCTACTGTCCTAATGGACGTTGTGTCAAATGTATACTGTCTTAATGGCTGTTGTGTCCAAAGTAGAATACAGTGCAGTCTCCTGTCTGAATGCGTGTTTATGTATTTTGTGCGTTTCCCTTCAACTGGTTTCAATAATGTAAAAAAGGAATAAAGGGTGTAGTATACAGATGGTGACTGGTGAGTGGGTCAATGTTAGTTTTTATGGCTTTATGTCTTTATGGTGTGGCTAGTTAATGGTTGATGATCATGGAAAGTCTAAAGTTCAAGTTGAGCTCAGTTTCTGTCTGATGTGGAGTCACACGAAACACTACAAGCACAAAGCGTCACTGAACTGCAAAAATAAACGCTGTTGGAAAATGTAAAATAAATTAAATGAAAATCCAAAAGAAATCTTCTTATAGAATGACCAACACCGTTGGTTGAATCTACAGATTTTTTAGTGGTCTTACATAACATTTAATGATGAAGTCTTGACAAATGTACATTCGATCTATCAGCCTGTGAAATCAAGTGAGAAGACTGCATACAGTTACATGCAGACCATGTGTAAAGCTTACATGATCATATTTCTTCCTTCAGTTCATGTTTCTGCTGTCCTCATATGAACCTTAGGCAGGTCAAGTGTAACAGTATAGCACATTTCAACAACGAGGCGACTCAAAGTACTTTATACAAAACATTATGTAACTTCGAATAACTTAAAAAATGTATGAAGTATAGGCATTAATAAGCTATGAGCTTCTGCCTATGCCTTTTCGATCTTACAGAATGAAGAAGTAAATTACAGTGTGTAATATGTTTTGTGATTATGTTGATGTGGTTCGAAATAAACTAACTAAACTAAAAAACTAAACTAAACTAAACTAAGAGCATTGAGACAAAGTGCAATAAGAAACACATTATTAAAGGCACATTTGAATACAATTAAAATGTTGTAAAGGGTCAGGCTTAGTTGGAACAGTATTGCAGAAGGAGAACACTTCCTCCTGTGTGTTCCCCGCTTATGTCATGCATGGAAGACAAACAAGGGTGTGTGTGTGTGTGTGTGCGTGCGGGTGTGCATACGTGCGTGTGCGTGCCTGCTTGTGTGAACATCAGTTCTGCAGTTGCCGCTTTCAATTTTCACAATAATAACATGGCAAACACCTTCCCATAGTAGATAGTTTTAGTACACTGATAATGAAAGGTGCCTGCTGAATTACAGTAGTTCATGGCACAGTGTTGTTTTCATTACACACGCACACATGCACACACGCACACACTCACACACACACACACACACACACACACACACACACACACACACACACACACACACACACACGCATACACGCACACACGCACGCACTCACGCACTCACGCACACACGCACACACTCACGCACGCACAGGCACACGCACACATATGGAGGCACGCACGTTATGTGTTATCTTTTTCGTCTCCCTGTGTGTTAATAAGCATGTGCATCTAGTTTATTATACAATGACATGCCTGTGTGTGTGTGCACTGTATGTGCGTGTGTGGATAATGTGTTAGACCACATACAAGGACCCCATTTTATGAGACAATTGTTTTGGTGACCCCACACTTGAATTATAGTGCAATTTCAAAGTTTAATGATTTTGTGTCTTGTCAACATAGTTTAAAAGCTACCGGAGTCCGGAGAGCGTTTCTGAAGAGCGTTTCTGTATTTGTAAATGGTAGCATATACAGCCTATATCTGTTGCCAGATCCGTAATATTCCCCACAAACAAACAAACAAACAAACAAACAAAATGCAAAATAAAAACAAATAAAACAGGCTTAATGGGATGGATACATTTTTCTTTTTTTCAGTTGTCCACAACATTATCTTCCCACGACCCCACTTGGGGTTGAGTTCAAAGATGGCAAACAAAGGCACAAATAATCAATCAAACTTTGTTGGATGTCAAATAGTGAATTTTGTTCCACCTATTGACCTATTTCTGTGGAATGCCAGTCTATTATGATGTGCCCAGTGTAGGGAAAATAGGGTTTATGTGGTTAAACAATAATGCAATTGTGAGAGAGCAGCCTCTTACAGACACATTTTCTCTATGTTCAGCAGTGGTACTATAATGTATGTTTTATTCGTTTTTGATAAGTGTCTCACAACTCCTTGTGAGTGGTCCACGTAATTCATTCTGTTGTGACTGGAAATTGTAATTGTGTTTATCTGCAGGGATGCTGTTATGGGGGAGAGTGGCCTGTTGAAGCCTAGCTGTGTAGTTGGGTGATTGGTGCCTGAAGAGCTGATTGAGGGGTGCCTAGCTGATTGATTATAACATGGGGAGCACCTTGGGTGATTGTTATTGTACTGTGGTTGGTTGATTGGAAATCCAAGGGTGGAAATCTGCAGAGTATATAAGGGGCTCAGTAGGAATGCAGACTGCCAAGGGGAGAGTTTAACACTTTGCCTTTCCGTTCATTTGTGTTGTTTGAGTTTTTCTCTCCAGTTAATTGCCATTTTTTGGTATCATTGTTTGTTGTCCTGGCCTGTATCTTATTACAAATATTTAGATTTTCTGCTAGCCTGCCTCCTGGTGCATTTTTTCACTGACTCTGTGCCGATCTACCCTTCCTTCCATGCCCCATGTGCCTCATGTGCCCCAAAATGTTTGGTTTGTGGGCGGATATTTTACTTTTTTTGGGGGGTTTAACTTTAATTCGGTTTAATTACTTGCTAGGTGAAGACAAAGCCTGGAGCCGGCAAAACATAAACAAATGGGAGTGCGCTGCGAGTACGAGCGTGCGGCTGCGCGCTGCAAGTATGAGCGCCCCGAGGCACCCGCAGTATCGGTGCCCTTGATCATAAATTATTATGTTGTTGAACATTAGTACACACACACACACACACACACACACACACACACTGTCTTTAGCGGAAGGCCTCACAATGTACAGAAAGTACATTCCAGCCAGAGTAGAACATTGTGACAGGTACAATTAACCCCCCCCCCCCCCCCCCCCCCCGTACCATTCCTCTGTTTACGTTACATGAATAACACACACACACACACACACACACACACACACACACACACTGTAGTACACACACCTAGCTCCGTGCACATCGAGGTGCAAGTACGTAGACACTGCGTATAAATAGAGAGAAGGACAAAGAAACCGCCTCTTACTCCGGCCCCTTCCACCGACCACATGTAGCAGCAAGGCCTCCTGTGCTCTGTGCTCTGTTTTTATTCAATAAACCAACTTAAGGAACTTGTACTTGTCTGGACCTTCCAACTATGTTTCACACTTGTACAATATACTACACTAACCCCTGGGAGCTGACAACAAGCACAGCCATCTACAGGCTACTGTGAGCTGACCAGCACAACCACAGTGTTGTACTGTTAGTCCCTGGGAGCTGCCCTGTACAACCACAGTCTTCTATACTGTTGGTCACTGGGAGCTGACCAGTACAACCACAGTATTGTACTGTTAGTCCCTGGGAGCTGCCCTGTACAACCACAGTCTTCTATACTGTTGGTCACTGGGAGCTGACCAGTACAACCACAGTCTTCTGGGAGCTATACCTGATCTGATGGGGAGTCAGTGTCTTGCTCAATGGCATATCAGTGGTTTTCAAACTGTGGGTTGCACCCTTAAGTGGGCCACAGGCACAGCAGGGGGTCAGGATGGTAGTGGGATGGCAACAATCTATTTATCTATTCATTTTCAAGATAAAATAAATGGTTTTGAGTGAGTATTGTTTATGCTTGACACAATTTTAAGTCACTAATTGTGACACCAGATATTCGCAACACTTTAATGTTATAACTTGCATGAAATGTAGAGTTAATTATCTGTAAACTGAATGTAAAAGGCCACTTATTGTACAAGTACATGTTTGAAGAATGAAAAGGGGATCCCTGTATTGATTATTGATCAACCTGTACACAAGCTGTAGCAACAAAGAGACCTTGAACCTTGATGAACAATCTTGATGGAGATCTGATTTCCATTTCATCGCCACATATATTTTACTAGAGTGGCCATGAAATACAATTCTATTCTATTCACCAGATTGAGGCCTGCAATTGTGTACAACCAGTGCACGTGTCTGAGGAGGAAATATGATATAGCTATAACATAACAGTGACTTTTGGGGGAGTGGAGCACGGACTTCCTGAGCCTAGGGGCCTTTTAGGACAAATGTCTGTTAACTGGTCCTACTGGCTTTGCAACCTAAAGCCATATACAGCACCTGTATGTCATATGCAGCTTTTCTTCATACACACATTCCGGGAGAGCCAGGAATACTCAGGACCTCCTGTAAAAGCTAGCAGTCATAGAGTGAGATGATTCTGAAACTGGAGAAGCATGGTCGGGAGGATTTACTGCAAAGAGCTATACGTGGACACTGTATAGGTTATCACAGCAATATCGCACATTTATCCAAGATGCTGTCTAGGCTGATATTCAGAGCTGTCCACGAGGCCAGGAAACCGTAACGGAAAGGATTCACCGACAAATAATGTGTCATTCTTTATAGCGTGTAAACTGTCCCTTTGGAGAGGACTTCTATTTTGTGGATATTTGAACAGCAACTTATGCAGCAGAAACAAACGGGACAGCGAGCTGGGAAACTTGTCAACAACCAGGTTTCATCGTCACGTTGGGGCTGAAAACAGACAATTTGTGCTTGGATAAAACATACATTTCACTGGAGTACGTGCTCACACACACACACACACACACACACACACACACACACACACACACACACACACACACACACACACTCACACACACACACACACACACACACACACACACACACACACACACACACACACACACACACACACACACACACACACACACACACACACACACAGCGCGACCCTGAGGCTATGAGAAGATCTCCCTCCCACACTGTTCTTCTGTTCCTCAGCATACTAACTAACTGTGAGTAGCCTACATACACATTACACACTTTGCATATTCTATTATCCAGAATGACTTAAACTGAGGTAAATAAGGTACACTTTATTGTTCCCTAATCATAATCGCTAGTAGTGGACAGCTACAACATACATTTACTTGAGTACTGTACTTACTGAAAGTGGATGTGGTTGTTGTTTGGAAACTTGTGACTTTCATTCCACCAAAAAATACCTTAAATACCTTAAAGGGATATTTCACTTTCACACATGTTTGGGGTCATTTTAACGTCTACTCTGGCTTTTGTGAGCCCCCCAGACAGTTTTTAAGTTGCTTGATTCAGTATTTAGATATTTAACATTCATTTTAACAGACACACCCCCATCTCATACAACTTCTCATGTAACTTCAAACTACATTTTAACCACGTTAGATTCATTGAAAACACCTGTCCTTTGTTCTGGTGACTTTATTTTATCATCCATATTTTTCTACATCTACTAGCTAGATCTGCTATTTTCACATTTTTCTTTGTACTTTTAAGTACTTTTGAATACTTAAGTGTTTTTTTTAAAGCATGCACTTTTGGAGACTTCTGTGACTTCTTCTGCTCATAAAGATTTTTCATAAGCAAGCACTCCAGTACTTTAACTCAGGTACAGATTTTGACTGAGCAACTTTCACTTGTAGTAGTAAGCCTTGCAGAGCCATGTGGCTTAATTACACTTTTGAGGTACTTTTACTTTACTTGAGTTAATTTACATTTATAAGACATTGTAGCATATTTATTTTTACTCCACTACAATTACTTGACAGCTTTAGTTTCAAGTTTGTGAAACATATTAGTGATACATATTAATATTATGTCCAGACAATAAAAGATTGTTGCTTAAAAAGAATGAGGTGGCACCATTGTCACAACTTGGTAAACATCCTGCTCAGAGTAGACACACCTGTGTTTTATATTTTGTGAATTTGTGGATGTGCTTTTGGATGTCTTTTCTTTCAAAAGAGCATCATGTTGTAAATTGTTGTAAATTAGCGTTTCACAGCAAACACTTAAACACAGTTTTGATTGATTGAATATTTTATTAGGCAGAATGTAAAAACAGCACAAGTACAGTCGAACACTTTGTCTAAAAGGTACGTCCAAAAAAGGTTCTTGGTTCTTGTTTCCATTGGGGTCCTTGTTATTCAATTCATAAACATATAAAGTAGCACCAAACAGTTCAATATCATCACAAGATACAGAAAAACACTAAATGGACAGAATTGGAAAAACAGGGGGGGGGGGTCGTCTGTCCAAGGGAGAAGTGGTACTACCTCATCTTTGTACATGTCACACATTGATATGCTACTGATGATGTCATACAGTACCACATAAACAAGCAATTCTGATAATAGGCATTTATATAACCAAAACATTTTTTCAATAAAAGCCAATTCGGGCTTTTATCCTATTTTCCTATTCTGGAAATGCTCTTCCATACTCTTTTTTCCCCCCATACATTTGCAAATTGGTCATGTACTGTACTGTACGCATGTGTTTCTTTGTTTTCGTTAGATGCCTGGTTGTTGCCATCACCTGTTGGACTGTCCATTGACTCTGTGAACATGAGACACATAGTGAAATGGCGTCCTCTGCAGGCCCACTGCAACTACTCCATTCAGTTTCAGGGGTGAGTGAGGGTCTTACCTGGCCATGCCTGGCTGCTGGGTTGAAAATAACTGATATATTTATACATTTACCATGCAGGCACAGACCAATCTGTTGTGTCACACTCCAGCTCATAGTCTGTGATCAAAGTCATCTCTCTATACTCTTTCTTCCTCTACTGGACTTTCAAATAAAGCTCAAGTGCCTACATGCAGGCCCGGCCCAACCCACTAAACAAAGTAAAAATGTGTCAAGGGCCCTGCGATTGGTTCGGGACGATGTCCCTACAAGATAATAATTAGCATTATTTATTTGTTTATTAATCTAATAAACAATACACACATAACCATAACAATTAAATGTAGAATGTTTTGCTCCACCCAGATATGTTTTACTTTTTTTTAATATAGTAGATGTATCACAATACATCATTATTATTAAATGTAATACTATCTGTGATAATCAAAAATTCTTAGACACTTTCATCCCTGTTTTGGGCATGTCATTATAGGCAAAAAATCTCAACACTTTTCAACATTTTTCAAAGATTTTCAAGAAAAGTTAAAATTGTCGGTTAATATTGTAACACATTTTAATATTGTGTGCTACTTTTGTATTAATCTATAGAAATAGATGAGTACAATGAATACAAAATTTCAACTGAAACAGAGTGCCAAAAATACACTTTTTGTTTGGGGCCCCAAAACCATGGGCCGCCACCAGTTGCTTAACGCCTGCCATCCTTATTTGGGGAACGTCATTGTAGGCACATAAAATGAAATAAAATATGAATCAAACGTTTGTTTTTATTGTGAAAATGCACAATCTCACAAGACGTCACAATGCATGGTGCATTTGAACATAACAAATGAACAATACATCGCATTCATCTCTTTCTAATGTCTTTCCTCTCCTTCTTGTCCTTCTTCTTCATGTCCTTCAGGGAGTTTGAGCTGCTAAACGGGAGTTGGGTAGACGCGCCCGAATGCCAGCGTATCCCACACACCCAGTGTGACCTCACCCACGACCTCGGCTCAGACACAGACTATAACGTCCGTGTCAGAGGACACTGTGGCAGACAGGTTTCACCGTGGGCCACGCTCAGCAGGCCCTTCAACAGACGAGACGGTAAGATTATATTTCTGCATCATTTTTTTTAAGCAACTCACTTCCAGGGAAAGGTGCGCGATGTAAATCATCCTTCATGTTAGATTTCCACTGTAGAGCCTTTAATTCATAGGTAGACAGAAAGACAGAGAAACAGAAAGACCGCCTGAACGCCTGACCGACCGACCGACCCACCAACCTTTATTTGATCCTATGGGTCAATTCAGGTGTCATCACCAGTGTTGCCAGATTCTGTGAGAGAAACAAGCAACCAGGTCTAGGAAAACCAGCCCAAAAGAAGCGACTATGGGCAACCCACATGAGCACTTTAACATCAGCTATTTTCAAATAGCAGATCTACAAGCTCACAACGCGTCGCGATGCGACACGTTGTGAGCTTGTAGATCGGCTATTTTCAAATACAATCTTGTGGGGAAATTATAATAAGCAGATCTGGAAATCCTGGTCATCACAACCCGCAGTAAGGATGAAGGTTGGTTGGGAGCCAGACAGTTTTAGGCCCTGGATTTGCACTGCCTGCTAATGCTCAACACTGCCCTCCTCTGTGTGTGTGTGTGTGTGTGCATTACAGTATTATTGTGTCGTTGGCAGTGAACCTGACCGTCCCAGAGATGAGCGTGACGGTGATGGGAGATGGCCTCCAGGTGACCTTCACAGAGCTGCCCCACCATGCTGCACTGTCACTGACTGTCAGCATCTGGAAGAAAGGACTGCAGCTCCAGGTGAGAGCTAAAGCCTCTTTCTGCTATGTCTCAGGACAGACGGACGGACGGACGGACGGACGGACGGACGGACAGACCTTTTTTTTTGAGTGGTGCCAGCCACTCCTACACTTGACTGTGTGTGTGTGTGTGTGTGTGTGTGTGTGTGTCTGTCTGTCCGTCCGTCCGTCCGTCCGTTTGAGCACGGCCTCAACAGCTGCAGCTGATTGCAAACACAAGGATGCAACCAGTTACACTAATTTAAAGGCACCACTCTCTTCACACTGGGTGTGATTTTTTTTTATTCCTGTGGATATCATATTGCCCCATGAGTTTTATAAAACAATATTGTGTACAACAAACAGTATTAGGCGAGGAAATTACTTGTGGCTCGACTAGACAAAAACACACGTCAAAAAAAAGTGTTAAATGACCCACGGGGTCAAGTTTTACATTCCAAGCATGAAATTAATAGATACTCAGGATTTTGCATGGATGTGGTTGAAGCCATTTACTTTTTACTGTGATAGAGTTAAAAACAGGCCAAGATCAAACACCACAAGACACCAATTCAAGACATTCAAGACATTATAACACAGGTTCAAAGTTGGTTAGCTGTAGTTTTTTATGTTATTCTGTATGCTAATGATGCAGTATTGCCATTTGATATTCAGAAAGTGCGAGGGATTTTCAAAATAAATGAAGACATGAGCTGAATGGATGGTCACGGCATATAGGAACAAGGTGATATTTTGGGGTCAACACAAAGTCAAAGTTCTGTATTCTGATAATCGTTGCTATAGTGTTTGTTTATAGGGGTTCCCCATTTATCTAGCTTAGAAATAGAACTTTATGAGCTTCAATTTTATACTATATTTGTGAAGTACAGTGTTTTCATGTATCTTGCATATAATATTGAACATTAAAAAAATATTTATAATGAATTTGGCACTCCTTAACATGATATATAGAGACGAGAATTCAAGCTAATGCCCCATAGCCTTCCTTTTAAGATGCTATACAATCAAATAAAATAGTAGTCTGTAGGATGATCAGATCAGATGCAGTGTATCACTGTATATCCTCTCCCTGCAGGATGCTGCTCCGAAGGTCATCACCGTGGACCACAACCCGCTCCACGTCGCCTCCCTACAGGAGGGAGCTGTGTACTGCATCCAAGCCAGCATCCAACTTGACATAAAGCGCAGCAGCAATGACCCGCAGTGTGTCACCATCACTAGTACGTGCACTCACACACATTCTGAAACGCACACACACACATACACACACACATACACGTGCGAGTGCAAGGCACATGCATTCATCATCAGATGTACACTTATTCTCAGTCAGTGTCCAGTAGAAGGCGATGGGAACAAACACAGTGTATGAATATACATATCTCCGTCAGACCAGGTGCAATATAGCAGTCTAGCCCATGGGGTCTTCAACGTTTTCAGGCCAAGGACCCCCTAGCTGAGAGAGAGATGAAGCAGGGACCCCCTCTATAAAATTGGGTTTCAGATTCAACTTTTTTTGTTTACTTGGTCTGCTCTTTTTTCCCTCTACACCTATACCTCTTTGGCAAAAATCGCAGATCTACAAGCTCACAACGCCTCACAGCGTGAGGCGTTGTGAGCTTGTAGATCTGCGATTTTTGCCTAAAGTTCTCCTCAGAAAAGGGATGGTAGGGTTCAAGTGGTTAAGGTAAAAAAAATAAAATCACATCACACAAAGATTTGGCGGACCCCCTGTAGTAACTCTGAGGACCCGGACCCCCTGTTGAAGACCCCTGGTCTATAGCCCAAATATGGAGTTTCACACATTCTATTCCATTCTATTGTCATTATTCCGTAGTCATGTTTGCTGTTCTTTTGTATCACATTCTATTCCCTGCCTCAGGTCCTGGTGTATCATGGGTGACACCCATGGCAGTGACAGTCACAGTGGTGCTATCGGCAGGTCTGTTGTTGGCTGTGTTCTGGTCACTTGTTCACTGTAACCCAGAAGCCTGCCAGGCTTATTTCAGCAAAGAGCCACTGCCCAGCTCACTGGTGAGAGACTCTGCTTTCTTTCCAGATGACATCATGTATTTACAGTATCTGTGCGTTCACCGTTCAGCAGTGGTGGAAAGTAACTAAGTACATTTATTTAACAAAAATGTTGAGGTATTTGTACTTTACTTGAGTATATCCAATGTCCAATAATTTTACTTCTACTCCACT
The DNA here is from genome assembly GCF_963454915.1 of Gymnoscopelus microlampas. Classification (NCBI taxonomy): domain Eukaryota; kingdom Metazoa; phylum Chordata; class Actinopteri; order Myctophiformes; family Myctophidae; genus Gymnoscopelus; species Gymnoscopelus microlampas. Next base: position 16,269,156 of record NC_139942.1, read on the forward strand.
ACATTTCAGAGGTAAATATTGTACTTTTACTCCACTACAATTATTTGAAAACTTTTTAGTTACTAGTTACTTTGCAGATATACATTATTACATTATAAAACATACATTAACCACTTTAGTCCTATGCGGCCCGAACTTCTAGTTTTATACATAGGCTATTTGAAAATAACCGATCTACAAGCTCGCAACGCGTTGCAAGCTTGTAGATCAGCTATATTCAAACATTTTAGTACTTTTACTTTTGGTACTTTAAGTACATTTTTATACCAATACTTTTGTACTTTTACTTGACTTTTTCCACCACTGGTGTTCAGCATAATCAGCAATGACCCTTTATCTACCTCCTGCAGCAAACTGATTGGCAGATTCAGAGGCTGACGTTCCATGTGGAGGAGGAGCTGTACGAACCCATCCACAGGATCGTTCCTTTTGAAGCTCCTCAACAAACAGCTGAACTCACTGAAGAAGCCAATGTGAACGCACCTGGAGAGATCAGACCCGTTACCCAAAACACATTTTTAGTTTTTTCCACTGCAGGATAGAAGACATTCTTGAGTCTCTGAGGATTGCAACATTGTTTTTTTTACCCCAAAATATTCAGAGAGATATCTATTAAAGCAGTTGTTTTCAAACCTTTTCTGCCCAAGGCACACCAATGGACACGTAAAAATATCAAGGCACACCTCTATAGACCAATTAATTGTTTATTACTAACATTGAGACTGGATGCGCAGGTGATTGTTTCACGCAATCAATTTCCAACCTGTTGTTTCGGGGTGCGCTAGTTTCAGCACACCCCAACCCCCTCTTGTGTGTTGGCTAGTGAGGCACGTCCTGGCGAGACCTGATAGAATGGGTTTCATTTAGCGCATACTGGTTACACGCATACTGGTTCTTATCAGTGTGACGTCGTCTGTTAAGGGGTCTATTCATCTACCTTACAATTTGAATCCTCATGTTTAACCACTACTACAGATACATGGGAGCCAAGGGCACATTTTAAAAGGATAAGCTGAGATAAAGCTGCTCTAGTCGGGTACATGCGCAAAGCTGACGGCCCTGATGTCAGATTAGAAGTTTCAGTCAATAAAACATCAACTGATGCACTTGGACACATCATCAGTGTTGTTTCCTGGAGTCACTGGGTGTTTCGGGTCTTGCAACAGACACCCTCCTCCACGAGACCCGACCGAGGCTTATCAGACCCCGGTCTGTGTCCAAGTGGCATGCTACTGCCCCCACTGTATCTTAGAGGGGTAGTTAGAGACAGTGCTAATTGGGGGTAAGGGTTAGCCTGGCACCAGTAGTGAAAAAAATACTCAAATGATTTACTTAAGTAAAAGTATCAATACTGCAATATAGAAATACTCTGTTAAAAGTCCAGAATTCTAAATTTACTTGATTAAAACAAAAGTATTGGCATCAAACTGTACCTCAGGTACTTTTGAGAGCGAGGCCCAAGCCACCAATGTGACCCCTAGACCCCAAGCTCCTGCGAGGCCCCAGCCACAGACACCTGTCGTATCGGCCGCCAAGAAGAAAAGAGAGAAGCTGAAGCACAACCGTGCTGCCAGGGCATCCCCCAAACAACGCTGTCCCTACAACAGGGGGGGGACCACCGCCGTACCCCCACCCGTATGCACTGAGGGGACCCCAGCAACGACCCTACCCCGGCCCCGATCCTACGACAGGATTCTACGGGGAACCACCCAGCCAATACCGACCCGATCCAAGAAGCCAACATGGTCCATATTATTAGAGATCATTGTGTGTTGGCTAGTGAGGCACGTCCTGGCGAGACCTGATAGAATGGGTTTCATTTAGCGCATACTGGTTACACGCATACTGGTTCTTATCAGTGTGACGTCGTCTGTTAAGGGGTCTATTCATCTACCTTACAATTTGAATCCTGCGCCATGTCGGTTGTCAGTATGTACGTTGTATGTACGTTGCACCGAATATGGACACAACGCCAGTGTGACGTAATCTCACGACAGCATGACATCACGCATGACATCACATCCTACCTATAAATTCTAGGATGCCGTCAGATCGCACCAGTTCGACGGCTTCCATAGTGGGTTTTGGTCATTGGAGAGGTGATGCACGTCACCTCTTTCTGAAGTGGGTACTTTCAAAGCCTGCCGTGGATTTAGGAGAGCACAAAACTCTCTCTCACACTGTGAGGTGCCTGTAAGGTGGCACTGCAAAGTGAACGACGCGTCACGCTAGACGTTCGGGCCGCGTAGCGGCCCGAACTTCTAGTCCATTACAATTGCCTTGTGCAAGGGCGGTGGGTGGGCGTCGCTAACATAACATGCCCATATATGGGGACCTCTGCAGACAGAATTTGAAGGCTGCATGGCAGGCCGGAAATCCAGCAGTAAAAGTAGTCAATCTATAAGCTCACAACGTGTGGCATCGTGACACGTTGTATGACATGACATGCCCAAAATAGGGATGCCAGGTTGAAAGTGGTTAAAACATATATATTTTATGGTATCAAATTTGCCTCTGTATTGGGGAATGAGTGTGCACAAAGTACTAATAAAGGAAATGAAACATAAAAATAATTCATAATGTTTTGTATAGTTGTACATATTGCAATAATAATGAGTGGTTGTCACAAAATCCCATAGCGCACCTGGACTTGTCTCAGGGCTCACCGTTTGGGAACCACTGACAGTATTTCTATACCACCCTTTTCTGGATCAGGGACAACTTGAAAATCTCATAAAAGCGTTCTCGGCCCACCCATCTGACCACTTAACGCATTGAGGGCCAAAAACGGCTATAGCCGTTATTTCAAATACACCCCTCGAGTGCCATAAACGGTTTTTTTCCCACAAGGGGCGCTCTCACGCAACTTAGGAATGATCCTAGGACCCTGTAAAATGGAATGGACAGCTGTGAATCCAGTCCAAAAAAACGTTACTTCCATCCCCTCCAATGATAGGATCTCGAGAAAAAGGTCCATATCTCAATACTTTTTTACAGTGGTCAAAACGAGCCATTTTTGACGCTAGCTATCACTCTGCAATGGTGGAATGGAGGCTTCTGCAGCCTCTCGGCTGTGTGCGGTTACGTGTGCATTCATAGATTTTTCAGAGCATGTACATTTTAATGATCTAATCGATTGTCTTCCGGCTTGGATCAATGGAACCACCATAGTATACTTCAAGTTCCTATGTATCTGTATCACAATGAAAACGCATGTTTCAAGGTTGTAAAGAAATACCATGACATTGTATTTAATGTTATATTATCAATAAAATCAGTTTTGGAAATGTTTTGAGGGCCCACTTGCAATATCCTCACGGCCACCGGCCCACAGAACCGCTTAAGTCACTTTTTTTTTTGAAGAAACAAAACTAAGGGCTGTTTTGGGACAGTGAAAGATTCATTATTTTCATTCGTACACTTCTGGGAGTGAAATTATAACCCTTAGGATTTTACTGTCTAATGAAAAGCGGGCATTGGATTGGCCACGATTTAATCCAGCTTCAACACGCACACACACGCACGCACACACACACACACACACACACACACACACACACACACACACACACACACACACACACACACACACACACACAGTGTGTTCTATTCTTCCAGGCCCCTTCCAGGCCCCAAATGTAACCAAATGGACCCTTACAGGTCCATAACTAAACTTACACTACAACTAAACTATTAACTATATAGAGTAGCCCAAATATAATAAAGGCTTTTTATTTATAAAATCCACCTTGAGTGCCTGGACCTGGATTTATTATGCCTTTTTGACATGATGTTTCCTCTCTCCTAATTATATCTCATGTTTAACCACTACTACAGATACATGGGAGCCAAGGGCACATTTTAAAAGGATAAGCTGAGATAAAGCTGCTCTAGTCGGGTACATGCGCAAAGCTGACGGCCCTGATGTCAGATTAGAAGTTTCAGTCAATAAAACATCAACTGATGCACTTGGACACATCATCAGTGTTGTTTCCTGGAGTCACTGGGTGTTTCGGGTCTTGCAACAGACACCCTCCTCCACGAGACCCGACCGAGGCTTATCAGACCCCGGTCTGTGTCCAAGTGGCATGCTACTGCCCCCACTGTATCTTAGAGGGGTAGTTAGAGACAGTGCTAATTGGGGGTAAGGGTTAGCCTGGCACCAGTAGTGAAAAAAATACTCAAATGATTTACTTAAGTAAAAGTATCAATACTGCAATATAGAAATACTCTGTTAAAAGTCCAGAATTCTAAATTTACTTGATTAAAACAAAAGTATTGGCATCAAACTGTACCTCAGGTACTTTTGAGAGCGAGGCCCAAGCCACCAATGTGACCCCTAGACCCCAAGCTCCTGCGAGGCCCCAGCCACAGACACCTGTCGTATCGGCCGCCAAGAAGAAAAGAGAGAAGCTGAAGCACAACCGTGCTGCCAGGGCATCCCCCAAACAACGCTGTCCCTACAACAGGGGGGGGACCACCGCCGTACCCCCACCCGTATGCACTGAGGGGACCCCAGCAACGACCCTACCCCGGCCCCGATCCTACGACAGGATTCTACGGGGAACCACCCAGCCAATACCGACCCGATCCAAGAAGCCAACATGGTCCATATTATTAGAGATCATTAAAACATGCACAACTAATGCTTAGCTTTGTAGAAACACAGCTGTGAAATGTTGTTGCTTAGAATGCTTCCCACACACTTTCTCACACAATGCCGCCTGTGTAAGCTGATAACGGGCCAGTCTGCCAAGGTCATGCACTGTCTGCTTGGTGGAGGTGAGGCGTGACAGGAAGTGTTTACGTGCTTCAAGAGTTGGAAGTTGGACTGGAAGGGAGGGGTGAGAGATGCCATGTAATGACAGTGTTCTGCCACAGGGGTTGATGTACTTAACCCCCGATCGCCCAGGGTTGAGCCTCTTCTTCCTGGATTTTGCATCTAGAGACATCTGTTTGCTCATATACAGCTAACAATGATAGGTTGCTCTATCATTTATCATTCACCTTAGGCCTTTGATCACACCGTGTATAAACTTTTATCGCAAATAAATTGACACGTGACACAAAGAGCTCGAGTAACTTGTACAAGGAGCACGAACACCTCTATAACCGGAGTCATACTGATGTTCATCACTTCCTACACCTCATTTATTGTATTAGCAGAACACTAGGGGTGTGCCGATATATCGTCCCGCGATATATCGCGATACGTTTTCGCGACGATATGTATCGTTTTGAGAAAAAAAAAATATCGTTTTGGAATTTTTTATTTTTTTTTATTTTTTTTTACACCAATCAAAATAATCAGGCATGCAAACAGCCCCGAGGTGAAAAGGGTGACAACATGTTGTTTTTTTTTCGGGTCAGGTGTCACACTATTGCCCTATTTGGATTCAAAACGGCTGAAAAGCTACAAGTTTGCATGTCTGAATAATGCAAAAACAGAATTATTTGTTTGCATTTCCTTTTTTTTCTCCCCCATTTATTTTCATAATAAAAAAAGTGCGTATCGTATCGAAGTTGTGAGCCAAATATCGTATCGTATCGTTTCGTGAAATTAGTGTATCGGCACACCCCTACAGAACACAGAAAATAGAACATGTGGGTGGACCTTAAAAAGTAATAGAGTATAACAAGTGAGTATAAAAAGTAATCAGTACAAAAGTATTTTACCCACACCAATGGAATAAGCACTTCTGTGTGCTCTGCTTGGTCTCCCAGAGATAAGGGAAATATGTGGCTTCACTCTAACTATCAATAGACCACTTAGTATCACCCCCTTAACTCTCTGCTACTCACACAATAGAAATGAACATTTATGCATTACTTAGATGAACACATTAACATAAGAACAGAACTTATAAACACATACTACCCCATTTACTTTATGACTGATAATCGGATCCTTCAAACAGCCACTTCCGTGGCTTTTTCCTCTCTTCAGTACTTTACTCTCTACATTTGTAACTCACTTCCTAAATAAATCCTTTTTATTGAACTTCATTTTTGTGTGACGACTGCCTCCCCACTGCCTCATTAGCCAAGAAAGATATCCGGGTTTGTTGTCCTTTTCCTGTATTTCTGTGGTAAGATTGGTAACACAAATTACTACATTAGAATAGGAGCTAACCCGTGTTTGAGAGTTTCTCTCTAACTGACACGGGTTGGGACAGGCCCTGTCAACGGCCTAAAGTTTCATTCTCACGATATCTTCCAAGTGGAGGTATCTATCTGCTGTTTATTACTGAGTAAGGTGGTTGGTGCTAGGTTCATTTCTCAACGAGTGGCTCTCATTTATTTCCTATAAAAGCAGGATACAGAGTGCTACTCACGAGAGATCACTAGACACTAGCTGCTGGGTGATAATGCAGAGCCAAGAGTGAAATTAGGTCTGTTACAGTTGATGTTGAAGCACACGCAGATACAACAGCAGTTGTATCACGTAACTGCTGGTCAAAGACGCCAAGGCAATAGTATTGGTCTCCGATCACTGAGTGTTATTAAATCTTATTTTAGATTTGTGCCTGAGTTTTGAGCAATGTCTAGTCCAAGTCTGAGTCTGGTCATTGTCGGAAGCCACTTGTAATCTACCGAGAATAGATCCTTGTAACGGACCCAGGACAGAACCTTTTATTTTGAAAGGAAGCAGCGGAAGCGCACCGGCGCACTGAGACCAATTTACTCATTAAAGCCTGTCCAATGTGAGCGGGGGGAGGGGAGCGGCATGCAGACCGCACGGTGAAATGTTTGTTTGGCACAGAGCCACAGATAAAGGATCTGTTTGAAAAACTGGATAGATGGACGGACCAAACAGTGGAAGAAAAGTGAGTGCCACAAACTAATGTAGCCTAATGGAAATGGAAATGGAAAGGCCATTTGGATTTTAACTTTGATACATTTGTTTTTAGTGACATTCCTAGTGAACTGTTATGGATGGATGGACACTGGAGAAGCACTGGATGCCACTTTATTTAGCACCTAGCTGGAGAGGGAAAAAGGTGAATGTCTCTTATTGTTGTGGTCGGTATTTTAATGCTGTATTTGTGGTTTTGATATGCACTTTTATTATGTGGGACATGTGTTTTATGAGTCATGACAGTTTATTGATTATATGTTTATGCTTTTTCTTTCAGTTTTCACGCTGATTTAAATAAAGTAACCATTATAAATCATCAGTTGAGCTTCAACCTCTTTCATGCCCAGCTGGGACGCTACAGTGAAAACTTCACCCCACACGGCCTGCTGCAAACATCTACATCGGTCTACTACTCTACTCTACCCCACTCTACTCTACGAAGCCTGCTTCACGGTGATCAGTAACACAAACAAGAGAGAGCCTACATAACGGAACATTGCACACACCTTTGGGAACAAAATAGGATAAAGGTTCATACAGAGGAATGTGAATATTTTTGGACAATGCTTTTTAGGGTTTTTTAAGGTTTCAAGGATTAAGGTTTCAAGGTTTATACATAAGGTTTTAATGCTGGGTTTGTATTGTCCTTTCCTTTGCTGCACCGTCACTTTATAATTTATTGTGAATCAAAATGCCAGAGGAAGGTGTTATGGCAGAGGGGTCTGATCTAGACCAGGAACTGCAAAGGCAACTGGAAAATGTCAAAAAGGAAATTCAGGACTTGAAAGATGAACTCCAAAGGGAAATGGAACCAGCCAAGAGACAAACCTTAAAGGAAGAAATTGAAAATAAGGAACACATGGAAAAGGACCTACAAGCTAAACTTGATGATGAAACCATAAGCCCTACTCGCCGACGTACTACTCGTATACCAGTCCCAACAGGAAAAATGCTTGCATTCCAAAAGACAATGGCAGAGAAAAAGATCAAAATGCTCCTCAGTATGTACGACAAATGGAAGGTCATAATACGCACAGCAAGAAATCAGCTAAAGTCTAATATCCCTGAGAGTGAACTAGGAACTCTGATTGACTCACTGGTTAAGAGTAAGGAGGACATTTTGTTGCTTTACACTGAGATCCGGAAACGTAGCACCCCAGATATTCAGCTAAGACGACGAGTTGATGCATGTGAATCAATCTCTAATGACATTCTCAAATTGTGTTATGAAAGGATGGTATATGAGGAATTTGATGTAGTAGAAGAACATCAACGTCTTCACAAACTGCTAGACTGTGATCCTACGCACTCAATTTTTGGCCCCCTATCAGTAGCAGGTTCCAATTGTGATAGTGGGCACTCGGGGGCAGCATCTGTGGCAGCCAGTAGGGTGCAGGAAGCAGCAGAGCTTGCTGCAAAGGAAGTTGAATATGAAATGCTGATGGAAGAACAGAAACGGAGGGAAAGCATACAGAAGCAGAAAAAGGCTCTGGAGGCTCAAAGGGATGAGTTGGAGTTACTGCAAGCAGAGAGGGGAGTAAGAGTATCTCGAGCTTGGCTGGAGGTTTACAACCAGGCGGATCAAGAGGAAGCCGGCATTCAGGCCGACTGCAATCTGAACAAAACCAACAAAGGTGGAGAGACTGTGCCGTTAACAGGAAACCCCCTCTCTAATATTACTTCAAAGTCTCAGTCCAAGGTTTCATCAAACTCTCACCCAGATATCACTTCCCTCACTAAGGCATTTCAAGAAAGCATAGCCTTAAATAGACTGCCTATTCCTGAGCCGTTCGTATTCAATGGAGATCCCATCAGTTTTATAGAATGGAAGGTTTCCTTCATTTCACTTATTGATCAGAGAGCCATCTCTTCAGCAGAAAAGCTATATAACTTGAAAAGATATGTAGGTGGACCAGCACGTAAGGTTATTGATGGCACCTTCTATAGAAGCGACAGTGAGGCCTATGGGGAGGCTTGGAATCGATTAAACCAACGTTATGGTCAGCCTTTTGTTATTCAAAGAGCCTTTAGGGAAAGACTTGCCAACTGGCCTAAAATTCAACCCAAGGATGCCATAGGACTCAGAGAATTCTCAGACTTCTTGAAAGCCTGTCAAGACGCCATGCCCCATGTTAAGGGTCTTGAAATTTTGAATGATTGTGAGGAGAATCAAAAGCTTATTAAAAAATTACCGGACTGGGCAACTGCACTTTGGAACCGACAGGTGACGCAAAGCTTGCGCGAGAAGCAGTAGTTCCCTAAGTTCAAACACTTTGTTACCTTCATCTCTATGGAAGCTGAGGTAGCCTGTAACCCCATAACTTCCTTCTATGCTCTCCGGGGCTCAGGTGGCAATGGCGAGAAGCAAAATCTCTGGGAGACCAAAGGGAATACCAGTGTTCTCAGCACTCAAACAGCTATAGACGGTGAGAGTAAAGACAGGCTAAGGAAACCCCCATGTATGCTCTGCCAAGCTGGTGAGCACCAGCTTCACGGCTGTTCAAGTTTCACAGGGATGTCTTTGGAAACGCGACGTAATTATGTTAAGGAGAAAAGGCTCTGCTATGGATGCCTGAAACCGGGCCACAGTGTTAAAAATTGTCTCTATCGCCATGTCTGTGAGGTCTGCAAGGCAAAACATCCTACATGCCTTCATAACTTCAATTATAGGATGGAGACACCTGCACCTCATACAGCTCCAGCCCAAACCAATGTAAGCATGTGCCATCGAGTTAGCATTAAGGAATTACCTGCAGGCTCTCAGAGACCTAAGTCTGACTTAAAGGATGGTGTGCTCAAGGTGGGAGGATAACAATCCATCCTTATCAGACTAAACTCATTTCCAAGAATGTTTAATGTTACGTATGGCTTTGAGAACACATTTACACTGTAAACTGTGGTTCTTTTATTTGTGTTGACGGGAAAATCATTTGTTGCTCTTAATGATTTTGGTGGGAGTGTAACGGACCCAGGACAGAACCTTTTATTTTGAAAGGAAGCAGCGGAAGCGCACCGGCGCACTGAGACCAATTTACTTATTAAAGCCAGTCCAATGTGAGCGGGGGGAGGGGAGCGGCATCCAGACCGGGTGCAGTACGGGTGCAGTCCGACAGCGCATTCCTCCGACAGCGCAGTGCTCCGACGTTAAACAGTAAACCCGAACCAAACCCGCACCCTAACCCTAACCGCACGCGGATGCCACATAGTCGGAGAAAAGGTCTGTCGGATTAACGCATGCCTCCCATCCAGACCACACGGTGAAATGTTTGTTTGGCACGGAGCCACAGATAAAGGATCTGTTTGAAAAACTGGATAGATGGACGGACCAAACAGTGGAAGAAAGGTGAGTGCCACAAACTAATGTAGCCTAATGGAAATGGAAATGGAAAGGCCATTTGGATTTTAACTTTGATACATTTGTTTTTAGTGACATTCCTAGTGAACTGTTATGGATGTGTGACATACACAAATGTATAGTCACATTTTTGTTGTATTATGTATGGTTTCTTTGTATTTTTGAGAGCCTTATTGTGTAATGGAATGAGCAGGGAATTTGTATTTTTGGAACAGACCTATCCCACTTTCCGCCACAAGGTGGCAAAATCGTCTGAGACAGGTAGCTTTAGGTGGTCAGGTGACTGTCTTTCTTCAGATGAACAAGGAAGAGAGATTGATCAACACCAAAACTGACTCTGTCTCCCGTTTTTCCCTGTTTGTTCAGGTAAATGGAACATTAGAACATGAAACATGTTCAATATGAGCACTTTGTAATATAAAACAAAGTTTGTCCTGGTTTTATGCCAGAAATGTCATGATTTTGTACTAGTTTGTTGTGTGTAGTTGAATCTAGGTCTAAACAGTCAGATTCATGGTAGCCATTACTGCTGCTCACAAACATGTCCTATAGTGTTTCACTAACAGTATTTTTGCTGCTCCCTTTAGTGTTAAAAGCTCCTGTTGTAATGTTTAATTTGTGATTGTACTTTTTGCATTGAGAAATGTTTATTGTTGTTTTGATTTAGTTAGTTAATCCTCTCCATGAATGCCTTGCAATGTGTCTTGTAGTCTGTCCATTGTGATTTAACAATGCAGTATGAACCTTTTTGGTCAAAGTAAGCAAGTGATTTGTGATTGATTTCATGTTTATGCATAAATAAGTTCATGTTGATATGACATTTAAAAATAATTCATTCTTAGCAGTAAGCACTATATTATTGGTAAAAGCCAAAGAGAATATTCCAGTTTATTGATGCTGTGAAAACAAGTAAACACATGGGAATGTGAATATATGGAAAAGATGTATATTGTGTATTTTGATGAAAATGTGTAAAAGGAGAAAAGATGGGATTATTGATATTTTGTGAACATGTGAGAATATTGATATTGAACAGTAACTCTTTAAAACAAAGAAGGACAAGTAAATGGTGATTAAACCTGCAATATTGTTAATAAATTCAGATGAACAAGGAAGAGAGATTGATCAACACCAAAACTGACTCTGTCTACTGTTAGTGATCAATCTCTCTTCCTTGTTCATCTGAAGAAAGACAGTCACCTGACCACCTAAAGCTACCTGTCTCAGACGATTTTGCCACCTTGTGGCGGAAAGTGGGATAGGTCTGTTCCAAAAATACAAATTCCCTGCTCATTCCATTACACAATAAGGCTCTCAAAAATACAAAGAAACCATACATAATACAACAAAAATGTGACTATACATTTGTGTATGTCACACATCCATAACAGTTCACTAGGAATGTCACTAAAAACAAATGTATCAAAGTTAAAATCCAAATGGCCTTTCCATTTCCATTTCCATTAGGCTACATTAGTTTGTGGCACTCACTTTTCTTCCACTGTTTGGTCCGTCCATCTATCCAGTTTTTCAAACAGATCCTTTATCTGTGGCTCCGTGCCAAACAAACATTTCACCGTGTGGTCTGGATGGGAGGCATGCGTTAATCCGACAGACCTTTTCTCCGACTATGTGGCATCCGCGTGCGGTTAGGGTTAGGGTGCGGGTTTGGTTCGGGTTTACTGTTTAACGTCGGAGCACTGCGCTGTCGGAGGAATGCGCTGTCGGACTGCACCCGTACTGCACCCGGTCTGGATGCCGCTCCCCTCCCCCCGCTCACATTGGACTGGCTTTAATAAGTAAATTGGTCTCAGTGCGCCGGTGCGCTTCCGCTGCTTCCTTTCAAAATAAAAGGTTCTGTCCTGGGTCCGTTACACTCCCACCAAAATCATTAAGAGCAACAAATGATTTTCCCGTCAACACAAATAAAAGAACCACAGTTTACAGTGTAAATGTGTTCTCAAAGCCATACGTAACATTAAACATTCTTGGAAATGAGTTTAGTCTGATAAGGATGGATTGTTATCCTCCCACCTTGAGCAGACAGAGAAATTGGAAATACTCAAGTAAAGTACAAATACCTCAAAATTGTAGTAAATGTACTTAGTTACTTTCCACCACTGCCTAGCACTAGCCAGACCGACAACGCGGATCCACTCATATATGGCACGAGTGAATGGAATACGTGAATCTACGGCATCAGTCCGACCAATGCAAGGCCAGGTTAGTTCAGATGTTGCAGCTGGTGTTGGCGACACTAGAGGCTGTAGGCATTTTTTATTTTATTTTATCTTGTCCGTGACACGACAGGAGTATTTCAAAACGTATAACGTATAGTTTCAACTTACATCATACATCATACAGAGTGCTTTCCTCCATCATTGTTCTCCTGTCACAGCTGCTGTGGCTTGTGTGAAATGCATATAATAGAATAAAGCATTTCTCTTAAAGGTCATACCCATCCTGTAACTATAGAAGCAGTGAATAGTACAACGCTCGGGTAGCATGTAGACGTTACCTGTCTTGCTCAGAGACACTTCGACACATTGCCGGGGCCGGGAATGGAACTTGGGACCTGATGCACACCAGGTGTAGGTCAGAGCTGCTGTTGTAGGAAGGCCTCTTTGGTGTCACGCTGTAAAAGCATGTCCTGTGGACTTTTATCCACAGTCATTCATTACAGCTTTACAGGTTCATGATTACACTTTCCTCTTGCTGACAGGACACACTTGTCAGTGCATGTTGACTGTGGAGGAGTGAAGTTTACTGCTCTGGACTCATTTCTTCTACGACACACCTTGTAGACAGGTAAAAAACATTTTTTAAATCTTTCAAAATATAATTACAAATACAATTAAATCAAGGTACGTACAGGTGGACCACCTAATGAAACTAATTATTTATTTTATACAGTTTATTTGATTGTGGGAGTGTCAAACAGCAGGTGAAGAGCCATGTAAATATGTCATACATTTAATTGTAGCCCCGTCTTCAGGACTCCATCATGTATGGTTAAGATCCGGCAACCGGTGAAATGGTCAAATTCTTACCTGTATTATGAACATTGTTTCAAAAAAAATGTAAGGTGTCAGATGTCTGTAGTTCCAACAGTCTGGAAAAAAATAATTGACGGATTGAAATATTTTAAATCAGTTTGCTTGCCAGCCTGCACCAAATTAACATGGAATCGAATGTTACAATAACGGGACATTTTGTGTCTTTTATTATTATTATTATTAGCAGTAGTAGCATTAGTAGTATTAGGCTATTATTTTTATGATTATTAATATTATTTATTTTTGACCTGGGCCATATTTTCAAATGATTTGTACCCGAAAACAAGGTGTGGATTATAGAAATTATTGGAATAGGTCCATTTGGTGTAATTGTGCATTTTAAACCAATTCTACAAGGATTAGAACTGTGACCAAAGCGCCTTCTCCTAAAGAAAACAAAAAAAAACAGTATCTCTGTTCCTCTGGAGTGGCACTAAATCTGCTAGTCTCCAGAGCTAATGGTAATGTTCCTGAGCGTATTTGTGCACAGAGAGATCGTTTACTTTTGCTTAAATTATACTTCACATGAGGTTCTATACCTGTACCTGTCCTTTATGAGACAATAAGTTCACAACTTAGGTTTATAGACCAATTCATTGTTTACCAACATTGAGACTGGACGCACAGGTGATTATTTCATGCAATCATTTCCCAACATATTGTTTCGGGGTGCGCTGGTTTCAGTATATTCAACCTCCTCTTGTGTGTTGGCTAATGAGGCGCGTCCTAGCGAGACATGACATAATGGGTTTCATTTGGTGCCGGCCAGAGCGCGCATACTGGTTCTTATCAGTGTGACGTCGTCTGTTAAGGGGTCTATACCATATATCACTACACCATTTGTCTTTATAAATGGAAAACGTTGTACTTCTAATTTCATGAACATCACATAGTAACTTATTTTGAAAAATGGAAAACAAATCATTAGAATAAAATAAAGATCTCAATTCATTTGTCCAGGGGTGACCAAATTTAAAATCCCAGTTTTCAAATATTTTTAGTGAGTCTCTGGTCAGACATGTTCATATAAGCTTATTCTATAGCCGAACCATTTGACATTCGTGCCTGATGCTTGGAAAAATAAAGCCTATAGGAGGAAAAACAAGTGTAGCAAAAAACAAACAAAAACACTAAACATTAAAAAGCCAGGTCTTTAGTCGTCTTTTAAAAGCATCAACAGAGTGCGGTGCTCTCAGGAGGTCAGAGAGAACATTCCAGAGTGGAGGAGGGGCCGAGCAGAAGGCCAGGCCTTCCCCCATGGTACAGAGCTTGGTCACTCTTAGGCCAGGTACACACTGCAGGACATTTGGGGGGGGGGGGGGGGGTGGAATATTTTCCAAATCCACACAGATCTTGTATGGGGGTCTATGGCACAACCTATTTTCAGAAGGGGGAGGTCTGCGCCTCTGCGGACAATTAATTATTATTATTAATTTGGGGGTCCTTGCCACGAAAATGTTTGAGAACAACTGGTTCAAACAACATTAGGAAACAAGGTCAAAAAAGCAACTACACTTTCAAGCAACTTTACAGAAAAACAATCCCAAAGTCGCTTATAATAAGCGGACATGGCAACACTGTTACTTACTGTTCAGTGCACTTGACGTGCGCGAGAGAGAGAGAGAGAGGGGGGAGAGAGAGGGAGAGGGAGAGAGGCATATCACGGGATACGTCGATTAAAATGAATTGGAATAAACACAAATGTATGTATTGGGTCTGACTCTGGAGATAGCATCCTAGTGAACTATCCTACAGTGTGTAATCCCTGGTTGGGGATCAATCTATAGGGTGAAAACCACAACGATATATGACAGCCAATTTCAAGAAATAAACTCCAGCAGTGTGTAATGCTTAACGATCAGACGACAGTGTGTACCTGCCCTTATTCTTACTGTAGTAAGAGTGGAGCTTTACAGTTTGAGAAGTTCCTTAAGGTAGGAGGGAGCGTTACCATGGATGCATTAATGGGTTAATAAGGAGATCTTGTATTCTGTCAGGGAGGAGATAACCTCGGTCCCAGCCTCACTCATCTGCGAAAAGAAGAGCCTGGTCACGACCTAAAGCATCGAGTGTCTAGGAAGTCCGAGTGGACAGGATTTCCGTTTCCTCCGGAAACTATATTTTTTGACCAATCACAACACTCGTTTCATTCACGAAGAATGTTAACAGATTTGTAAAGCATCAACGTCATTTCCTTGGGCGGTACTTCCGCCAAATTCAACCGTTTCCGGTTGTCAACTTCCTAGACAACCAACATCCCAGGTCTTGCCCAGGGTGGGGAGGAGATGGGGAGCCAGTGCAGTGAGAGGGGGATGGGTGTGATGTGCTGTATTTACACACTCTCATCAGGATGCTAGCAGCACAATACTATATTGGAGCATTATTTTGTTTTTAGTTTTTCCAATGATCAACATTGCATCATCATCTTCAGTTTGCAGTTGTGGTTATATTGTATTAAAGGAATAGTTCACTGTGACTAATCGATAGAGAAAATGTCATTTTGGGGGTGAACTATCCCTTTAACATACCGTCACCTTGCTAAACTAATGGCATAAGTAACTTTTTTAAGTTTTTCAGGAAAAATGTAAAACTGATCCAAAAGAAAACTATATTATGTTTCTTAATCATTTGACCCAAAATGTTTATAACAAATTATGACTATTAAAATTAAGATAAGACTGTCTGTCAATTCTGTCAGACGGCCAAGGGGCGGCCATGGCTGAGTGGTTAGTGAGCCCGCCTGGGGAGCCAGACCCCTGGTTGTCCCAGGTACGATTCCGGGCCATGACAGCAATATAACTGCTCCCCGGGCGCCAATGGAGGAAGAAGGCTGCCCACTGCTCCTAGTTGTTATAGGATGGGTTAAAAGCAGAGGACAAATTTCACGCTATATACATATATACACATGATGTGACAAAATAACACCCCAAAGCTGTGGGGACTATTCTATTCTAGTTATGTAACATAAGAGATTTAAATAGGTTTAAATAGGATTAAATCTGACTGACCAAATTATTTACAGATTTTTGGCCTAAATGACAAAACCATGTGACTTTTTTGAAAAGTTTTGGCCTAAGTCAAACTAGGGAGATAGACCATTATACTAAAAGGGGAGTGAACAGCGTGATCCTTTTCAATTAGGAAATAGGCGATTTTACCAGAGGTGGCCAGTGTCATGAGGAGCTGACTTAATATTATTTTCCTCAAAAAATGACGTAGGCCATTAGTTTAGCAAGGTGACAATACTCTACCATAGAGATTGGACAAACTGTAATTGTATTCATAAAAAAGTGACATAGTGCCGCTTTAATAAGACATTTGCTTTATACTTTATATTAAAGTACTTGATCCCAGAGAGGGTTGCTTGTAAAACCTTTTATGCAATCTTAGATATCTATTTGATTATGCGGAAATGTAAAGTATTATTGCCTGTTGCTGGACTTTACATTGAAGTACAGAGGGTGAATGACGCTTGTTGAAAGAGTGTTAGCTTTAACTGGTCAGTTTGATTCATTTCTTCCCCAAAGCCCTTGAATAGGGAAGACAACCAGTGATGTTAACTATACAATACTTACTGTGTTTATGGGGAGCTTTCATTTCATATCACAAACCATATCCACTTTTAGCAGCATAAATAAATAAAAAGTGATTTTCTTGACGATTGTCACATTTAAACGTCTTGATATATTGTGACATCCTTACCTTACATGCTGGTTGTGTGGACATCTCTAGGCCGGCCTAGGATCCCTATCAAATTAAATGAATGTCTCTTCACATCTTGTGCTCACCCTCCTTGATTGTATTGTTAGTTATATGTAAGTTTTGCTACAACAGCAACACAACAGCCATGTGGTATCAGAGGTAGAGTTTATGTACATGTTCATGGACCACTGGAATACTGTTTTTACACATATAGAATAATATTATTAGCCTGTATTCAGGGCATGATTATACCTCCAGACGTGATGCATCTGGGAGGCGATCGAATCGACTAATTACAAAACAAATGTACACCCACCCAATTTACCAAAACATTTAAAAGTAGGGCCAGAGTAAAAAAAAAACAAATTGAAAAAATAAAAACCTTTAATTCACTGCTACATAATATGTGACATATTTGACCTCATAGGAGCAGTGATATCAGAATGAAATAGCAGTGCAAAGTCCCTGATAGAATGCCATTGACTAGCAATCCATTCAGGTCAGGAACATTCTGTTAATGTTTCATCTTCTTTTACTGCACCTGACACTTTACCTGTTGGACACTGAATCCTGATCTGACTTTATTTGAAATGTTTATTATTTTATTTGGTCTTGGACTCTGTCTTGTGGCTGCATGGTTTTATGAGCAGATGATACAGCAAATCCCTAACAACCAGGGTCAGTTCTAGACTGCTTTGATTGGGGGGGACAGTAAGAAATGATTCGTAGTAGTCCAACCTGGACATTAAGCATGGCCGTGATTCCATCTGCAAAATTCAAATGAAATCTGACATAGAAAACAAACTGTGGCCAACAAAGGTTGTCAACTGACATATTTTCTATTTAAATGTAAAGCTGTTATTGTTAAGTCCCTTATCTCAAACAATGCTGCTCCAGCAAGGAGCAGCACTGTGGAATAATACTGGAGTTGTTATGTTAGTACTTGCTTTCCAGCTGTTCAAATATGTTAATTGTATTTCATTGTTTTCTACCTTTATTTTACTTTTCTGATTATGATTATAATAACCCTGGCCTATTGACAAAATGCCAGGGCTGAATTTTGGTCCCAGTCTGTGTGTGTGTGTGTGTGTGTGTGTGTGTGTGTGTGTGTGTGTGTGTGTGTGTGTGTGTGTGTGTGTGTGTGTGTGTGTGTGTGTGTGTGTGTGTGTGTGTGTGGTGCGCGACGGGAGCCCATGATGGTCCGCTGTTTTTTTCCATGGATGTGGCAACACCAACCCTTGTTTCTCGCACATGATTGGCATTACACTGTAAAACATAATATGCCGGGTGTGTGCTGGGGAGTTCCTTTTGTTGCATGTCACAGATTGACTCCATGGCCCCTATTCTGCAGCCCGCTAAACCCCTAAACGTTACCCTAAACCTGTTAAATACGGATAATGGAGCTGCGCTGCCCCAATATGTTATTCTAGCACCTGCCATACCCGTCCCCCATTATGCCGACTCCGTTATTTGCACGTGGAGGTGTGCCCGTGGGCGTGTTGTTGCTATATCCCCCAAGTTGCCATTCAGCACACACACATGGGTACGGCTTGGGGAGGGGGGATAGCGGTTTCCAAAACCACCCACCGGTTTCTAAAACCACCCGCCAAGTGCACGCAGACACTGCAATGGCTTTGTGCGTTGGACCATGAGCCGTGTTGCCAGCCTTGGCTAGAAATAAGCAACCACAGGTCTATGAAAACAAAAAGAAGCGACTATAAGGCCACATGAGCACTTCAAACTAGCTTTCATAGCCCCTAAATATTTCAGCCTGGCTCGACTAATAATTGACAAATTAGGGCCAGACCAGCCCGTCAGTCAATTTTCTAAAGAAGGCTTTTTTCTCATTAAATCTTGGTAATTCGTTAACAGGAGTCATTCTACCCCAACAGTCTACATTTTATTTAAAAAACAGCATGGAACAAATAGGCTATATAAATATATACACTGGCCCTATAACCATTTAAAAAATTATATTCGGTTATTCTATGAAATATATTTTAAATTGAGATATTTTTGTTTTTTCCATATTGCTGTCATGTCTTAATAAAATCATGCTTTTAACAAGCAAAATAAGCAGTACAAAATATGGTTAAGTAAGATAAGTTTGGATTACTTTGTTTGATGGGAAAGAGTTGCATGGAGAAATCACATCCAATGTTACCTCGTACTGCCCGCTGCCTGCTCTTGTCATTTGAAGAAATAATCCAATTTGTCTGAAGATCCATTCTATATGTCATGTTGGTTTAAACTTTAAAGAGTGCTGCGCAGTGACAGAAAACAGCTGGCTAATTGATTGATTTGACCTACTTTTGCGTTATGGTGATTATTAGCTGCTTAGCAGCTGTGTAAGAATAGTATTAAATATTTTAAATGGCTTTCATATAGGCTACTCTTGGGGATCTGAATATGACAAGTTGCTTATTGTGAACACAATACGCTACAAATTAAATAATATATGAATTTATTTGGATAAAAAAAAAGACCCAAAGCCCAACACATTTGGACCCGGTCCAGCCGGTGCGGACGGGCCAGGTCGGGTCCCGTTGGGTTTGGGCTAAAATCTTAAGCACTTACATTTTTTATAAGATGATGGATCATCTGTGATTTTCATTTTGGCTGCTGTCTCCAGCTGCAGGTGAATATTATATTATATATTATATATATTATATTATTATTATATTCCCCACGTAAACGCTACGTTCATGTTTACTGCATGGGGTTCTCAATCTTTTCAGGCCATCGCCCCCCCCAAAATAACCATATTTGAACTGGGGACCCCCCCATTTAGTTTGACTCGGTTCCACAGATATATTGTGAAAATAGCAGATCTACAAGCTCGCCAGGCGTTCGGCTCTATTGTGGTCTCGACCCACAGGTTGAGAACCACTGCATTAAAAGCTCCAAGCAAGTTACATGTCTAGTATGTTGTTGACCACGTAATGTAATGTTTTTGGTTTAGTGCTCCTCCGTGGCGCGCGCACGCCTCATGCGCTGCTCGATCGCGCCTCATTGTTTTTGCTGCCCAAAATAACAGATCTGTAAGCTGTCAACACGACATGACGCAGCGCGTTGATAGCTTGTATGTCTGTTATTTTGGGTAGGTAGGCGACGCACAAACGCATCGCAGAAATGTGTCTGGGTTTGAGAGGCTATGATTGATGTAAACATAAAGTGTAGCTCTGTTCGGGATTATTGAACAAAGGTGGATGATGAAAGATAACGGGACAATATGGATGTAGCCTAAGTTAACTGCGTCACTTCAGAGGAAACTATGGAGCTACTTTAGAGATGTTTACACACCCCTGGAATCCATTAGAATGGTGGAAATAGAACAATAACAGCCAATGTGAGTACATATAGACCTTTCCTAAAACTGGCCAATTTATTATATCCATGTGCTACTGTATGTCAGTGTACCACCGCCCAGCCCTGTGGTCAACCAGCTGGAGGTCCATGGCTGCCTGTAGGAGCGTTGTCGATGTAATTAATTATTTGGGAGCAGCTGGTGTGCACCAATGGTATAAATATTTTAAATGGCTTTCATATATCGCCCTGAAGGGCTTTAAATTTCAATAATGACTACCTCCCCATGCATTATCCCGCTTATTACACGGCTACTTAATAAATACATAAATACATTTACCCAAAAGTAACAACAAAACGAAGTATTTCCTTGCTTACGGCAATGAAAGTATTCCAAAAGTATTGGGCTGGGCGGACAAGTTCGCCTCGCAAAAACAAATGACGAAATGGAAAAAAACTCGCCCCAAAACACACTCGCCCCCCATTCTATTTACTGCCGATTTGCCTGTAATACCGCCGGATTTGCCCCGGGGCGACTGTGTTTTGGGGCGAGCGTTTTGGTATTCCCCCGTTGTTGTGCCACGATAAACAAGGAAGCGCAGTGGATCAAATAGAATGACTTCTCGGTTATTGCATCGTCTATTTCTCACTTCAAATGTTTTCAAAAACATTCTTGAGAGCAACGTTTAGTTGTAAATGACATTGTTTGTTTGTTTACATGGCTGTCATGTTGGATAAAGCATATAACCAAGCAGCACAGGTTGACATGAGCAGGTGTTCTGAGTCTCTGATTACACAGCGGTCCGTTATAGAGCTCATCGGTCATTATCCAGAAATAATGACCGATGACTGACCAATCAGAATCGAGCATTCAACCAAGCCGTGTAATAAGACAAGTTATTGTGAACACAATAGGCTACAAAATAATATAAAAATGTATTTGGATAACATTAAAAAAAAGAAGGAAAGCCAGCCCAATGTGGCTTATAATAATCAGACCAGGCAACAGTGCAGACAGGGAGATAGGAGAGCATACTGTATATTGGATCGGGGATGACGGCTAGCGCAGTCTTCTCTTAAAGGCAATGGCTTCTGGCACGGTGATTGGTTTGATTTGTGTAACGCCCAAACCACACCTATGCATAATGTAAGGGGTAGCGCAGGTGTTTGGCGGTGAGGGGGGTACCAGAGAATACCAATATTTGCGGGGGAACGCCTCTTGCCTAGTCCTAAATCAGTAATTAGCGGTTTAATCGAATTCACCATGGAATAGCGCCCCATGTATTTTATACAAGAGATTACTGTATGAATATATAGTGGGAAGACAGTTCTTTAAATGTTGGTTCACCTTGCAAAGGGGTTCACATTACAATACGATACATGATATTGGGCTCGCAATAAATATACAATAATAATAACAATTTAAAAAATAATACTTTTGTGTATAACGCACTTTATTTGAAACAAATCTGTGCTACAATCAGGGTAAAACATTTGCATAAAACATCACAAAAATAAAAAAAGGTGAGGGTATATTATGATTGATTGATTGATTGATTAATTATTTTATTTTCGTGTCTTGCACACTATAGTGCCCAACCCTCCTCGGTTTATAAGACACCATTTTACCCTTACAACATGTTTATATTCACATGAATATAAAGCGTTCTGTCTTCTCTCCCAAGCTTGACAAATAAAATGAGCCACAACAAAAGCTCCTTTCCAGAAACACATCTCAAGTTTTTCATTATCATCTAACTCAAGGAAATCACCACAAATAGAAGACATTTTACTAACAAATACCTCTCTTATATCATCATATTTAGGGCAAAAAAAGAAGAAAAGAAAACAGTATCTCTCTTCCTCTGGAGTGGCATTAAATCTGCTAGTCTCCAGAGCTAATGGTAATGTTCCTGAGTGTATTTGTGCACAGAGAGATCGTTGTCTTCTGCTTAAAATATACTTCACATAATGTTCTACCCTGTAGGCCTATACTGGTCCTTTATGAGACAATAAGTTCGCAACTTACAGTAGGTTTATACCATAATGTCACTACACCATTTTTCTTTATGAATGGAAAACAATGTACTTCTAATTTCATGAACATCACATAGTAACTTATTTTGGAGGAAAAATAAATATTAGAATAATATAAATAAATAAATTCATTTGTCCAGGGGTGACCAAATCTAAAATCCCAGTTTTAAAATATTTTTAGTGAGTCTCTGGTCAGACATCTTCATATAAGCTTATTTCCATAGCCGAACCATTTGTCTGATGCTTGGAAAAAATAATGCCTATAGGAGGAAAAACAAGTGTAGCAAAAAAACTAACAAAAACACTAAACATTAAAAAGGCAGGTCTTTAGTCATCTTTTAAAAGCATCAACAGAGTGCGGTGCTCTCAGGAGGTCAGAGAGAACATTCCAGAGTGGAGGGGCGGCCGAGCAGAAGGCCCGGTCCCCCATGGTACAGAGCTTGGTCAGTCTTACTCTTACCGTAGTAAGAGTGGAGGTTTGTAGTTTGAGGAGTTCCTTAAGGCTTAAGGTAGGAGGGAGTGTTACCATGGATTAATGGGTTAATAAGGAGATCTTGTATTCTGTCAGGGAGGAGATGGGGAGCCAGTGCAGTGAGAGGAGGATGGGTGTGATGTGCTGTATTTACACACTCTCATCAGGATCCTAGCAGTGCAATACCATATTGTAGCATTGTTTTGTTTTTAGTTTTTACAATTATCAACATTGTATAATCATCTTCAGTTTGCAGTGGTGATATTGTATTAAAGGGATAGTTCACCCCCATAATGACTCTTTTTTTCCTATCGATTATTAGTCACCCCATGGAGACTTGAATTCATGGATATTTCTTTTTTGTTTTTGTCACATTCCTAAGACAATAATTTGATGACCGGTATAGCGGTTCCGGTAGGACACACAAAGAGTCTGCCTACCGGTCCGCTGGTCATCAAATTATTGTCTTAGGAATGCGACAGAAACAAAAAAATATCTTTGATCAAGTCTCCATGGGGTGACTAATCGATAGAAAAAATGTGATTTTGGGGGTGAACTATCCCTTAAACATACTCTACCATACAGATTGGACAAAATGTCATTGTATTCATAAAACAAAGTGACATAATAAGACATTTGCTCTATACTTTATATGTAAAGCACTCTACCATAGGGTTGCTTGTAAATCCTTTAATGCAATCTTAGATATCTATTTGATCATACAGAAATGTGAAGTATTATGGCCTGTTGCTGGACTTTACATTGAAGTACAGAGGGTGAATGAGGCTTGTTGAAAGAGTGTCAGCTGTGACTAATCAGTTTGATTCATTTCTTCCCCAAAGCCCTTGAATAGGGAAGACAACACTACAATACTTACTGTGTTTATGGTGAGCTTTCATTTCATACCATATCCACTTTTAGCAGCAAAATTAATTAATTAATGAATTCATATTGTGATATAGTCTTTTGTCTCAACGATTGTCACATTTTAATATGGTATATTGTTGCACGATATATTGTGACATCCTTACCTTACATGCTGGTTGTGTGGACATCTCTAGGCCAGCCTAGGATCCCTATCAAATTTAATTAATGTCTCTTCACATCTTGTGCTCGTCCTCCTTGATTGTATTGTTAGTTATATGTAAGTTTTGCTACAACAGCAACACAACAGCCATGTGGTATCGAAGGTAGAGTTTATGTACATCTCCATGGACCACTGGAATAATGTTTTCACACATATAGAAGAATATTATTAGCCTGTATTCAGGGCATGATTATACCTCCAGACGTGATGCATCTGGGAAGCGATCGAATCGTCTAATTCCAAAACAAATTTACACCCACCCAATTTACCAAAACATTTAAAAGTTAAAAAATAATTGAAAAAATAAAAACCTTTAATTCACTGTTACATAATAAGTGACACATTTGACCTCATAGTAGCAGTGATATCAGAATGAAATAGCAGTGTAAAGTCCCTGATAGACTTTATTGACTAGCAATCCATTCAGGTCAGGAACATTATGTTAATGTTTCATCTTCTTTTACTGCACCTGACACTTTACCTGCTGGACACTGAATCCTGATCTGACTTTATTTGAAATGTTTTATTTTATTTGGTCTTGGACTCTGTCTTGTGGCTGCATAGTTTTATGAGCAGACGATACAGCAAATCCCTAACAACCAGGGTCAGTTCTAGAGTCTAGACTGCTTTGATTGGGGGGGCAGTAAGAAATGATGATTCGTAGTAGTCCAACCTGGAGATTAAGCATGGTCGTGATTCCATCTGCAAAATTCAAATGAAATCTGACATAGAAAACAAACTGTGGCCAACAAAGCTACAATGTAAATGGCATTTCCAGTTGTCTTAATTATTAAAAACCCACATCCACCCCCTCCCTCTATAAAAGGACACTTTTATTAATGCCCATTTAATTAATTGACAGTTAATTATATATTCAGCTATCTAATATGTAATATCAAATGGAATCTAAAGCTAACCCTTAACTTTTATTATTAAACAATGCTGCTCCAGCAAAGAGCAGCACTGTGGAATAATACTGGAGCTGTTATGTTAGTACTTGCTTTCCAGCTGTTCAAATATGTTAATTGTTTTTCATTATTTTCCACCTTGATTTTACTTTTCTGCTTATGATTATAATAACCCTATTTACTTATGTCAGATCCTTGAAATAGGAGTGTGCTGAAGACACAGCTAGTGTTTACTGTGCATTTTCTCCACAGTAAGGGAGTGAGAGTAGATGTCAGCTTGGTTCACACACAGCCACTAGAGGGAGATATTTCCCGCAAGTTCCCTGATAAAACACTTCAGGTTGGCCCATTGACTTATTCAATCCTGAAGCCCTGCTCTTTATCTATGTTCAGTGCACTTTAGTCTGAATGACTACATGATAACAACCACAGCAATGTAGAGCACATTCTCATGTGAATATCCTCCCTTAAGGCAATTTTAATATAAGATACTGAACAGCAAATAGTAGTGGACGCACTGTGAGCTAGTAGATCCGCTATTTTCACTATTGATTCTGGTAATTCATTGCATTTTGGGGAAAATGTGTAATTATTTACACTGAAAATGTAATTTGTAATTTCTACTTTTGAATACAGAAGTTTTTTTAAAAGCAAGTATTCTAGTACTTTAACTCAAGATACAAATTTGACCAGGAGTATGAGTACTCGGTCCACCACTGTTAATTATTGTCGAATGTGTGATATAACAGTAATGACAACAAAACAATAATAGCGGATTATTGTGACTTACTGTATGTTACTGTTTTACAGTTCAAACAACAGCTGTAGACAGGATGTCCAGTGGAACCTCAGCTTCCATCGGAGGTTAGTTCTATTGAAACACACGAAACCAACAAACTGATACTGGTTTAGTCACATCTGTGATCTTTATGAATATTATATTTATTTTTCCAACCAGGGAAGAACAGCGACCCGGCAGAACTGACAATTGTTCTTATTGGGGGAAGACATAGAGGTGGACCCAGTGGAAAGAGTTCAGTAGGAAACATCATCCTGGGCAGAGATGTTTTTAAAACAAACATAACATCTAAGAGTGTCATGAGACAAGAGGAAGTGTTAGGGAGACAGGTCACTGCGGTGGACACTCCAGGATGGAGGTCTCATCATCCCCTAGATCTGACCCCAAAACTGACTCAGTTAGAAATCCAACAGAGTGTAAATCTGTGTCCTCCAGGACCCAATGCCTTTGCCCTAGTGGTGAGACTGGATAACCAATATGTAGGAACAGGGTTGTCAGCAGAGGAGCATGTGAGATTTCTCCTCAGTGACAGAGTGTGGAAACACACTATTGTAGTGTTCACTGTAGCTGATAAAAACAACATGAGACCTGATCTCATTAGATCTGACCCTGAATTAAGATATCTTATTGAGAAATGTGAAGGCCGCTTCCATGTTCTTAACATTAGTGACAGAGGAGATGGTAGTCAGGTCACAGAGCTGTTGGAGAAGGTAGATCAGATGGTGACTAGTAATGGTTGTCACTATGAGACAGAAGAACACGTCTCAGAGGAACTGAAGGAGATGGAGAGAACTATCAGAAGAAGAGCAGAACAAAGGACGGCAGACACTCAGAAACAAACAGCTGGACTTCCAAAAGAAATGGGTATGTTTTGTTTTACTTTAAGAAAAAATATTTTATTACTTTTGACCAGGAGGTTCATGCGTCTGTCTGTCTGTCTGTCTGTCTGTCTGTCTGTCTGTCTGTCTGTCTGTCTGTCTGTCTCATAAACCATTAGGCAGATGAGTGTCATATTTCTTTTGCACAAGGTCATCAAGCCAAGGTCAATAACAACTACATGTACAGTACAGTATGTTGTTTTTGTGAATTAATAATTGTAGGACAATTGTTCCTCCAGGCTATGGATATAGGCACCCTGAGACGGACTAGCCAATCAGGGGGCTATATGTCCGGTTTATGAGATCCACAATACTAACAATCCAAATATAATTTGGTCAAATACAATGTTGTTTAACTTCCTCTTATGAAGGACTCACACAGTGAAAACCAACACTTACATTTCAAATCACTGCCTTTGATTGACTGTTCATACAAACATAATTGATATAAAAAAATGAATTGTAGGGATGTTCATGCAAAACAATATAAAAATCTCCCACTTAGGAGTGCAACAATGAATCGAACTAATACATTTAATAATTTAATAATTGATTATAAAAAAAAGATTGATAACTTGATAAAATAATAATGTATCCCTATTTTGGGCTTGTCATTATAGTTGAACATTTAAAAAAAGATAAACAAATAGTGAAAGTAACAGATCTACAAGCTCACAGTGTGACGCGTTGTGAGCATGTAGATCTACTGTTTTCACTATTTTTGCGCGACACTGCTGTGTGACAAAGTATAAAATAAGACATAAGTGGCTAATCATTGAATTACACCCCATCCAAACTGCCAACGAGCGAGTGATCTGATGACGATATTGTGCAGAAAACACTACAGTGCGGAATGGGGCAATGCGCGCAAGCACACACACACAAACATGCGCTTACGGTCTCCTTCAGATATTGTTTCTCCATACGCTCTTACACTGCATATAATATGCATCATGCACAAACACTTAATTATTCTAATTATTCAAGAATCGTGCTTTTTAATTTCTTATATATAAATGAATCAAATTTTTAAGAAATTAAAAAGCATGATTCTCAATTATTCCATTAATCTAATGGTTAATCGATAGAATAATCACTAATAAAATAATCGTTAGTTGCAGTCATACTTCCACCTTGTGTTTGCTCCGTCTCTTCTTCACTCAAAGTTTAAATGTAATATCCAACTAAACTGATGGAAACGTTGACAGCATTATATAGATATTTAAAAAATCAATTTGATGAACTGTTTGTCCTGCACCTGAAGGCATTCAGAGTGGATTTACATGCACTATCTTTTCATACAGTGAGTGATGAGACCCTCACTTAATTTAGGCTACTATATTTCAGTCAAACATAGTGATACCATAGTGGTTGTTTAAGAAGAAGAATATTTAAGTGTTTGTGCATGATGCATATTATATGCAGCGTATGGAGACCGTGTGTGTGTGTGTGTGTGTGTGTGTGTGTGTGTGTGTGTGTGTGTGTGTGTGTGTGCACACGCATGCACGCACACACGTATGCCGCACTGTAGCGTTTCCTGCACGATAACGTCATCAGATCACTCGCTCGATGGCAGTTTGGATGGGGTGTAAAATCAATGGTCATTTACTGCACTGTAATATTAGTTCATATGAATGGTTTATATATACTAATCCAGTCATTATGAAAACAAGACAGGGTATAATAACAAAGTAGCCTAGCTCCCATGTGGATCTCAGACTTCATGTGGTCAGTCTATCTATAACATTTATGACATTTCTATAGATATCTATGACACATCTATGACATTTCTAGGACATAAATATGTATAACATATGACTCCATATTTGGCCACAGTTTCAGCCTGATCCAACCCAAATTCAATTCCATTGTATAATGTAGCCTAAGTTATAAAAAGCATATCTCTGCTGTCCAACTCCAAAACACATTTTTTTTTCAGGAAATGAAAAAACAAAATATAAACTTTTCAGGAAATGAAGAAAACCTTATATTTAAAACAAAGCAATGCTGCCTCATCAAAGTTGGTATAGTTACTTTATATATTGTCAGATACTTGCATGTGACATTATATCATCACCACTTCACCCAACTCCAGCTCAAGTGGAGTTAGGAGTTTTGTCGGTCATTGATAAGAACAGCTGACAATAGCTCAAATCGCTGCGGAGGGAGATGTTCCAAATTGGGCTAAGCTGACAATGGATCTCCAAGCTCACAATGCATCACAACGTGTGAATTAATGCCCCGATGCTTCATGACACTTATTATTTGGCGCCGACGCCGGTCACGGGCCACGGCCGCGGGGCTCGAGGAATACGCCTGAAGGAATGCCGTCGGAGGCCGCGCGACGTACGATTCGAATTTGGTGCCGATCGGATCCCGCGTTTGTGACGAGTGCCGTTGTGATTTGAGGAAATAGGCCCCTCCCACTAAAGAAACAGGCCCCTCCCACAAATGTAGCGGGCCAATGACATCACGTCATGCCACTCCTGAGATCACTTGCTTTTCTTTTTGAGAGAACTGAAACCCCCAAAAATCATGTTTTTGCATCAAACGGTTACGTTTTGCGCATTTGTGGTGCCCCCTTTGGATAAAAGTTGAAATGCTTTTGGGGATTTGTTGAGTAAACCACCATCGACATGTGATTCAAATTTGGGATTGATTGGACGTTTCGTTCGTGATTTTTGGCGTTCTTTGTAAAACAGGCCCCTCCCACTAACTTTGGAATCATATTACGGACGAACAGTACGGACTATCAAAATGCCGTTTGGATATGTTTATCGCTAGGGTCCAGAGATCATGTGTACCGAGTTTTGTGAGATTTGGACAAAATATGTGGGAAAAGGAGCTAAAAGTGTTTTGAAGAAAATTCAAAATGGCAGAAAATGGGCGTGGCCTATATAGGGAGTTGCGTCACTGCATACATTGCACTCTACTGAACTGTACTGAACACACCTTGTGTTCATTTACCTTGTATCAATGTGATTATTAGATATTAACACATCGGGTGCCAAACACGGTCTGAACCGTGTGTTTACATAGTGGCGGTTCCGAAGCTTCGGTGCCGAACACGGTCTGGACCGTGATTTCAGTCTTTTTGTTTTTTTCGTTTTTCTCCGCGCGGGCGGGGCTAGAGCAGCTCTGGGAGCACCCATTGTAATCCTGCGAAGGAAGTGCCAGATCGCTCACTCATGGCAGAACATGAATCGATGCTTTTTTTTGCGTGGATTTGCTTGTAACGCACGCGGAAAGTTTAAACAGCAAAGCGCAGTCAATGGGGAGAATGCTGTCACCCACGGTAAGTTGTTATGAAAAAATGCTGGCACCCGATGTGTTAAGAACAACATATAACTAGACACGTCGCAATTCAGGGCAATTGCAGAGTGTGGTTGCGCCGACGCGAGTCGCGGGCCGCTGCCGCCGGGACTCGAGGAATACGGTGTAATGATTTTTACAATCATTATAATCAGGCATGCAAACAACCCCGAGGTGAAAAGGGTGACAACATGTTTTTTTTCGGGTCAGGTGTCACCCAATCTCGGAACCCAGAGACACACTGAAAAGGAAAAACAGCGACCTCTGCTGTTCGTCCTCCTCAGTGTGACTCTGGGCCAATGCTAACGAAGGACCTGTGCGCAAGGAAACAGGGTTTAAGTCTGCCTTCACCACTCCACTTCCGGTGGTGAGCTTGCGTTTTCATTCCGACTAGATAACATTTCTACACAGAACACTAACACCACTTCTCCCAGAGAACATGATGGTTTTGGTGGGAGGCATGCGTTAATCCGACAGACCTTTTCTCCGACTATGTGGCATCCGCGTGCGGTTAGGGTTAGGGTGCGGGTTTGGTTCGGGTTTACTGTTTAATGTCGGAGCACTGCGCTGTCGGAGGAATGCGCTGTCGGACTAACGTATTGCACCCGGTTTTGGTTATAAGACCACTTGTTTCTATGATGAAAGAGTAAGTTCAAATGTGAATATCTTTCCGTGGTTGTCTGCTCCGCGGACGCTATTGTTAAATTAGTTTCGGTTTAAGTTTCGAGTCGGGAAGGATGATGGACACGTGAATCCCGCCCACTACATTTGATTGGATAAAGCGCGGCCTGCTTCCTGATCTGAAGCCACGCCCACTCCCACACAGTGTGTACACGTTCTGACGAACCTTCAAGAGTTGTTGAGCCCTATTTGGATTCAAAACGGCTATTGTAGCTGAAAAGCTACAAGTTTGCATGTCTGAATAATGTAAAAACAGAATTATTTGTTTGCATTTGCTTTTTTTCTCCCCCATATATTTTCATTATAAAAAAAGTGCGTATCGTATCGAAATCGTATCGAAGTTGTGAGCCCAATATCGATTACAATTATGGGAACTAGACGCGTCGCAATTCAGGGCAATTGCAGAGTGTGGTTGCGCCGACGCGAGTCGCGGGTCGCTGCCGCCGGGACTCGAGGAATATGCTGGGAGGAATACCGTCGGAGGCTGTGCCAATTACATTGTCACGTAACTCCTGAGATCACTTGCGTTTCATTTTGAGAGGATTGATCCCCCCAACATAAGGTTTTTGCATCAAACGGTTGCATTTTGAGCATTTGTGGCGCCCCCTATTGATCAAAATACAAGCGCACGATTCCCGGTGAGGCCGGTCATTACAAACGATGGCGGCGCGTGTAGACGCTGCGGCCCGGTGCTCCGCGACATATAGCAGTGTAAAGAGAAGAAGGACTTATACCAGAACGGAAATTCTGCGTTTAAGAAACTACTACACTGACAGTGTACCCGAGGTGTTTAATGCCTTCCCGGCGGAGATTATACGCTCATCGGGACACACAAGAAGGAGCCACCGGCCAGAGAGAAGGCACAGGCGGCGTTGTGAGAGGAAACAACGGCGGGGCAAGCGGGCTGGAGTCCGAGCTAGACTTGCGGCTGCCCCGCACAAACCTTCTACCGGCCGGTCGCTCTCACGCCGGTGGTCATGAAATGCTTCGAGAGACTGGTGCTGGCAAATATCAAATCCTACATCCCCCCCACTCATGACCAACACCAGTTTGCCTATAAAGCTAATAGATCAACTGACGACGCTGTCGCCCTAGTACTACATAAGACCCTGTCTCACTTGGAAAATTTCGAGAGGAGGCCCGACATCTATGTAAGGTTACTATTTGTTGACTTTAGCTCGGCATTTAATTCCATCAGCCCCCGTAAACTGGTCATCAAACTAAAACTGTTGGGAATACAGCCAACACTCTGTCTGTGGATACTGAATTTCCTGACCAATAGGCCCCAAAGGGTCAGGTTAGGCCAACACACATCACCCACAGTGACATTAAACACCGGCGTGCCCCAAGGATGTGTCCTCAGCCCATTCCTCTACTCCCTGTTTACCAGTGACCTGGTCTCCCATCATAGCTCAAACACCCTGGTTAAGTTTGCAGACGATACCACCGTCATAGGTCTGATAACAAACAATGATGAGGAGGCATACAGGGAGGGAGTCAGGAGGCTGGTGGCAAAGTGTGAGGACAATGACTTGATCTTGAATCCAAAAAAGACCAAGGAGATGATCATCTCGAGTTTTAAATTCCTCGGAGTCACCATCACAGAGGACCTGACCTGGAGCCTCAATACCACAAGCTTGGTCAAGAGGGCCCAGAAGCGCCTCTTTTTTCTGAGGACACTAAAACGCAACGGACTTGCACAGAACCTGCTCATTAACTTCTATTGCTCCACTATCGAGAGCATCCTGACCTACGGCTGCACAGTGTGGTATTCGAGCTGCACCGATGTAGAGAGGAAAGATCTGCAGTGTGTGGTTAAGACTGCACAGCGGATTATCGGTGCAGAACTGCCTCATCTGTGTGACGTTCACTCACGCCGTCTCCACAAGCGAGCCTCGAGAATTCTCGAGGACCCCACACACTAACCCTATACCTAACCCTAACCCTAACCTTAACCGCACGCGGAAGCCACGTAGTCGGAGTAATGGGATGTCGGACTTACATACTGTCCCCCACACCCCAGCCACCACTTGTTCGAGACCCTGCCCTCGGACAGACTGAAGGTAGTTAGAACCAGAACAAACATGCTGTCCAACAGCTTTTTTCCAAGGGCTGTAAAAAGTCTGCTGGATTCTGACTCTCAATCACGCACGCGTACTCGCCAAATATGAACACACCATGGATTTTGTTTCCCCGATCATGATGATGATGACAGTGCGTTGGTGTAGACTACTGAGCAAGTGCAATAATGTATATGTGCGATATGTTAATGCCAATAATGTTGCTTAGGCTACTGGGAAATGCAATATGTGCACACATTATATGTTTTTCGTTTATGGGGGCCTCCTTATTCTATTTTTTTTTTCCTTAATTATTTTATCCTTGTTTTTATTTATTTATCTTAAAATGACTGTGGGACTGACTGATCTGACTTTGACCACGGTTTTTTATTGTTCCTTCAATGTTCAGTGCTCTTCTTTTAATACTGTTGTTGTCTGCAGAGGTACCAAACTATGTTTCGTTGTGTATGCAATGACAATAAAGCTCTTATCTTAATTTTGACATATGGCACTAAATTGGGGGAAAAGAACTGTGGGAGGAGTAGCGGCCCGAAATAAAGTTTATCTAGAAAGAATAAAGTGTATAGAGTACTATAGTCTGGTTGCCCTACACTAATTACCTGGACAGTGTTGCTTTGTTCCTTGGCCACATTAAGGCTATTTTGAGCATTTCATTAGAAACAGAGGCAGTTCCACGGATCATGTTCAACTCAGATTTGGCTCAACAAAGGGAATGAACTCGTTCTCATGCTATTCAACAAAAAATGTGGAATGCCCTACCAAAAGGAGTAAAGGAGTGTAAACCCCTACTCACTTTCAAAACTGCCCTAAATATACACCTTCAGGAGGCTGCAATTCGAAAATGGCCTAACCTACCCTTTCCAGTTTAGTAGAACATGTATTGTGAATGTGTACTTCCATGTACTGTTGTTCTCATGTCTTACTAAATAAAGTACATCAATCAATCAATCATTATAGGCGAATCCCCCGCAAAAAAAACTAAACAAAAACAAAAACATACAACAACAACAACAACACATTTAAAAATAAAAAATAAAAAATAGCAGATCTACAAGCTCACACTGTGTCATATCACATAGTGAGCTTGTAGATCTGCCATTTAAACTATATGTTGTTAAAATAGCACAATGGAAACAGAGAATTATTTCTTCAGTGTTTAAATAAAAAAGGTGTAAAAGTAATTCATGTTTTCTCTGACAGGACTGACTGACCCCAGGATTGTGTTGTTGGGAAGTAGTCGCTCTGGGAAGAGTTCAGCAGGAAACACCATTCTAACAGGAAGTGATTTTAAAGTTAGTCAGGGAGGTCAGAGGTCAGCGCAGTGTGAGGTGAGACATGGTGAAGTAGCAGGGAGACATGTGACAGTGGTGGACTCACCAGGATGGTTCTACAACAGTCCACTACATAACACCTCAGAGATGGACAAACTGGAAATCCAGAACAGTGTGTCTCTCTGTCCTCCTGGACCACATGCTGTTCTTCTGGCGGTTCCTCTTCATAGAGCATTCACCAAAGTACAGAGAGTAGCAGTAGAGGAACACATGACACTTCTGCCACAGAGAGTGTGGAGTCACACTAGTATACTGTTCAACGGTGGAGACTGTCTGGGACACAGAAGCATTGAGCAGCACATTGAGGCTGAAGGAGAAGACCTCCGCTGGCTTGTTGACAAATGTGGGAACAGGTATCATGTCTTCAACAATAAGAAGAGAGATGACACTCAGGTCACACAGCTTCTGGAGAAGATAGAGGAGATGGTGTCAGGAAACACAGGTGGACACTATGAAGATGATGGAGATGAGAAGACGTCAGAGAGGATGAGGAACATAGAGGAGCATGTCCACACATTCATGACCAAGACACACAGACAAAGAACTGCTCTGAAAGCTCTGTTTGAAGGTGATGTTTATAAAACCTATTTTGTGTGTGTGTGTGTGTGTGTGTGTGTGTGTGTGTGTGTGTGTGTGTGTGTGTGTGTGTGTGTGTGTGTGTGTGTGTGTGTGTGTGTGTGTGTGTGTGTGTGTGTGTGTGTGTGTGTGTGTGTGTGTGTGTAATTGTGTTTGCCTGTCTGTCCTTATACATTCTCATATTGATTTATATATATTCTCAATATTTTGCCAATTTAATATATCGTTGCTGTCGGGCAGGAACCTTGTATCTCCATATTTCAACTTTTTATGTTTTTTCCCTTATCCCTTTTTTCACACAATAGCGCAGCGCAAAAGTAGCAAAAATAGCAGATCTACAAGCTCACAACGCGTCGCGACACGTGAGCTTGTAGATCTGCTATTTTAGCTATACTTGAAATAATTTGAAAGTGAAAGTGGTTAAGTGTGTGTGCGTGCAGTTTTATACATATTGAACAGATGAAAGGTATTAAAAAGAGCTTGTAACTAATAATATCTACATTGTATCCATTGGAACACATGGTTCTTTATTCCATTTCCTGTAAAGTAATGGTTTTGGACATACAAGGTTTACACCCGACAGTTATGATACTCTATATGATAAAAACCTGCAGTACAAAATACACTTTAATGTTATAACTTATCTAATGACAAACATATTCAGGACTTAATTTATGATTTGTTTTATTTACATAATTGATCACAAGAATATTCATTAACTTCAAATGATTGATACATTAGTTCTTCTGTTCTGTGGTCAGTTTAGTTACAATTATTATACAGTATAATGTAATAATTCATGTAGATTAATCCAATGTTAACACATCGGGTGCAAGCATTTTATAATAACAGATTACGTTCGGTGCCGAAATATCACCGTTGAGCTGCGCAGCGCTGTTTAAGCTGTAGACTCCACGACGTGCATTCCATGAGAAAAAAAGCATGCCTCCATTTTGCCCGATGGTACTGGCTAACGCCTGGAACGATAACATCGCTCACGCGAGTAACAATGGCGGAGCGATCGTGCACACAAAATTAGTCGTTTTCCCCAGAGTAAAAAGTTTCGGAGTTATAGGGGTTTTAGAGAAGGAAATAGAGCTGAAGCGGATGTGCGCCATGTTTTTTGACACGATGATGCATCTGGCCCATCCTTCTCAGATTCACCGTGGGTGATCCCAAAGCTGCTCCAGCCCCTCCCGTATGAAAAAAAAAAAAGACACCAAACACGTTTCGGACTGTGTTCGGCACCAGAGCGCTACTATGTGTTCGGTCTGGACCGTGCTTATTAAATATTTAAATCAGTGTTCAAGATAGGGTAATTGATATTTTTTTTGTTATAATAAGAGCTCAGTGTAATAAGTGTTAACCACTTAAACCCAAATACTGATTTGATTGGGGTCCCCCAGGGGTCTGTACTTGGTCCACTCCTTTTACCCCCTAATATCTTCACCGAAAATAGACGATCTACAAGCTCACAACGCGTTGCAAGGTGATGCATTTGAGTTTGTGTAGATATGCTATTTTTGCTGAATGTTTACTCCAGAATAGGGACGCTAGGGTTCATTTGGTTCAGTGAACTAATGTTGTGTGTGTGTGTGTGTGTGTGTGTGTGTGTGTGTGTGTGTGTGTGTGTGTGTGTGTGTGTGTGTGTGTGTGTGTGTGTGTGTGTGTGTGTGTGTGTGTGTGTGTGTGTGTGTGTGTGTGTGTGTGTGTGTGTGTGTGTGTCAGGAGAACATCAGAGTCTAGCAGATGTCAGGCTGATGGTGATTGGTGGAAAGCAGGCTCAGAGGAACAGAGCTGGAAACCGCATTCTGCAGCAGATTGTGTTCACAGAAACTCTATACAAGGTGGGTAATATGATATGAATGTGATGTTATAATGAATGAGCTCAAAGTAAACAGTAAATAGATGAAATATGAATGTGTTCTGATGATAATGTGAAAGTATCTGCTGTCATGAATGTTTGAGACATCATGTGATCAATGAACTGTCAGTGATCACATGTTCATTCAGAAAGAGAGAGAGAGAGAGATTGAAAGAGAAAAAGAGAGAGAGAAAGAGAGACGATAGTATAGGATAACAGTGTATTAATCATCTAGGGCTACAGTAGGTTCAGGATGTTACAGCAGCAAAAAGTAAAAGTAAAAAGTATCACATGGTGCTGAGTTCTTCATGACTGTAGGTAGAAATATAACTGTATACATCACTATTATTATTGGAGCATGCCCCCTGGTGGACATTTACAGTACGCTCTACTGTCTGCACCTTTATAGCTAGGTTATTCCATTATTCCATTCCATACAATTATTGTTATTATTGCCAGACCCAAAGGGTATGGCTTACATGAGGCGCTGTACCTGTTTCGTCCATACATGGGCATGCCCTCTTTGTCCTCAGGTCCCAGCCAGAAAAGTCTGTCCCCCTTTTGTCCATACATGGGCATGTTTTGTACCTGTTTTCTCCATACATGGGCAAAAAAAAGGGTTTGTCCCCTTTGTCCTTAGGCCCCAGCCATAAAAGTCTGTTCCCCTTTCGTCCATACATGGGCATGTTTTGTACCTGTTTTCTCCATACATGGGCAAAAAACAGGTTTTGTCCCCTTTGTCCTTAGGCCCCAGCCATACAAATCTGTCCCCCTTCCGTCCATACATGGGCATGTTTTGTACCTGTTTTCTCAACATCTGCACACACTCTGCACACGTCAAGCGAAGTCCGCTCAGGCACTGGCATAAGTAAATAGGCATAGGGGACTATTCAGGGGAATGCAATCAGACTGGAAGGTTTGCTGGTCTAGCCTATACACAAACAACTCCACACCAAATGCCTAAAATGATTTATGCTTTTCAGTTATAAAGTGGTTCGTAGGTGTATTACATACTAGGACTTCATTCTGGGTCTGGCAGAACCAGGTCTCCTGGTCTTGTTTTCTAAGAGAACAATAAATTAAATTAGTTCATTTCTGACAAGCTTGAGAAAGTAACTCCAATGAGGACATAATACAATACATGTTTTGTTTATTATGACTAACATACAGTAAACCTAATATTCCAGGAGTTTAAAACCCAGACTAAACTGACAGAATGTGTCAGACAACAAAGACGAGTTGCTGACAGAAATGTGAGTGTGGTGAACTGTCCAGACTGGTTGACTACGCCTCCATCACAGAAGATCAAAGACGTCCTTCTACACGGTGTGACTCTGTGTTCTCCTGGACTCCATGCTGTCCTGGTGACTGTTGATGTCAGGTCCAGTTTCTCTGAAGCTGACAGGAGATCAGTGGAGGAACACATGGAGCTGCTGGGGGACAGGTTCTGGAGACACACTCTGGTTCAGTTCACATGGGGATACTGGCTGGGAGAGAGACGTGTTGAGGAGTACATAGAGTCTGAAGGAGAATGTCTGAGGTGGCTCCTGGAGAAATGTGGCTTCAGGTATCATGTTCAAGATGGTGCCAAGTGGGACATTTCAGAAGTAACAGAGCTGATGGAGAAAACAGAAGACATGGTAACGTTGAACAGTGGACACTTTGGACCTTCAAGACAGAAGACACTGTTTGAAAGACAGAAAGGAAAGAAAACAGAAGAAAAATGGAAGAAGAGAGAGCAGGAGCTGATAGAGAGGATGTTGAAGTTTGCAGTGAAGGAGCCAGAAGGAGTAATCCTGCCAGCTGTCAGGAGAAGGAACAGCATGGATCATGCTGTTATTCCAAGTAGTGAGTATAAATAAACTGTCTGCAACATATTGTAACTGTTACTGTGAGAGCCCCTTAATTCAAGTAGTGAGTATCAGTGCGTGCGTGCGTGCGTGCGTGCGTGTGTGTGTGTGTGTGAACTTGAAGGAAATCAGTAGGCTGTCCCGAAGAGATGGATGGTTCATAATGAGGAACAGAGACATGTAGAGATGGTGGGCGGGGCTGCAGGGATTTCACATCCAGGTGTGTATTTAATCTCATTGAAATGTCTTGCTGTCTGTCGTCTTCTGTTGCAGTGAGTGGTGGAACACCATCTGAAGCAGGAAGTTCATACCGCTGGTCACCTGACAAGGTCCATGATTGGCTGCTGAAGAGACATCCTGGACCAATAGCGTCCTCTTCAGGATATGACACCATGAGTGAAGCTCCCAGCCAAGCAGATACTGATGTAAGTGTTCATGGATCTTTTTCTAAACGTACCTTTTTCAATACATTTTTCATTCACACACAAACACATTTTTGGCCCCTGTCTTTTTGGAAAACTCCAGCCAGATAGAAGATATTTAAAAATACTGTTTTTGCATTTCCGCGAGGACACGGTAAACCATGGATTTGTCTGCCACGCCACATTGTGCGCCACAGTTTCTGGTTTATGACGTCATCTCCTTGAATTAATTCCTTAAGGCGTTACCTTCATTGTTTACATCAGGATTACATTTCATGCAATGGCGGACATGGGCGATAATAGCGTTGATTCTAACCCTGCTAACAGTACACTTGCTATTCCACTATATTGAGCAACAGACGTGTCAGAATGTACTATGGAGGTCACTGTATTTATAATCCAACATTCAGACGGTAACAATCAGTGTCAGGCTCTCTAAATATGTTAATGTATAACCTATTTCTACAGTTTCATTGAAGTGAACATGCATTTAAAGAGCATAGTTTTTAGTTTTAGGTTGCATGTAATGGATTGATCCTGTAGTGCAGTGGTTCTCAACCTGTGGGTTGGGACCCCCAGGGGGATCCCCACATGATGTTGGAGGGTTCCCCAGATGACAGTAAAGTGACAATTTGAGGACTTTTACGACCTTTTTAATACCGTAAAAAATTGCTTGTAGAACAGCTATTTTAACAGTAGGCTATTTTATCTGTGGAAACGAGTCAAACTAAATTGAATGCCTCAACTCCTACAATTCCAAGTGTTTGTCGGGGGTCCCCAGTTCAATTATGATTATTTTGGGGGGTGCCCAGTTCAAGTGATTATTTTGGGGGGTCGCAGCCTGAAAAGGTTGAGAACCACTGCTGTAGTGTTTACTAATGTACACTGTTCTGTTTCAGTCTGTTTACAGAGGACATGTTGGACCTTTAGACTCAACAGAAGACAGCTCTGTCAGAGACACAGGACACTTCAAGGTGGGACATGAGACAAGACAGAAGACACTGTTTGAAAGACTGACAAGAAAGAAAAACTTAGAAATAACAACAGAAGCATGGAGGAGAAGAGAGCAGGACTTGATAGAGAGGATGTTGAAGTTTGTGGTGTCGGAGCCAGAAGAACCAACCCTGCCAGCTGTCAGGAATAGGAACAGCATGGATCATGCAGTTATTCCAAGTAGTGAGTATAAATAAACTGTCTGCAACATATTGTAACTGTTCCTGTGTGTGTGCGCGTGTGGCGTGCGTGTGCGTGTGTATGTGCGTGTGCGTGTGCGTGTGCGTGTGTGTGTGCGTGTGCGTGTGCGTGTGCGTGTGTGTATGTGTGTGTATGTGTAAACCTGAAGGGAATCAGTAGGCTGCCCTGAAGAGATGATGACCTTCTGGGGTAGCAGAGGTCAAAGGTCAAAATGACATCATGGTTCATAATGTGAGGAACAGAGACATATAGAGATGGTAGGCAGGGCTGCAGGGGGGGGGCTGCAGGGTTTTCACATCCAGGTGTTTTTATTCTCATTGTAAATGTCTTGCTGTCTGTTGTCTTCTGTTGCAGTGAGTGGTGGAACACCATCTGAAGCAGAAAGTTCATACTACCGATCACCTGGCAGGAAGGTCTCTGATTGGCTGCTGAAGAGACTTCCTGGAACAACAGCATCCTCTTCAGGAGTTGACACCATGAGTGAAGTGGACACCATGATAGGTGCTGATGAGATGAGTGTGAGAGATGAAGATGTTTCATGAAATGGAATCATAGTTGAATGGGTAGAGAGCCAGTCTGGGAAACAAAAGGTACCAGGTTTGATTCCCAGCCCGGCACTGTGCCTAGATGTCCCTCAGCAAGACAGTTAATCCCTAACAACTTCTACCGTTTTTACATCTTGATGTAGTCGTTGATGACTAATAGTGTTGGTTACAATTGGAACATAATGTTTTATGATGTATATTAATTACATATATTGTATATATATGTATATGATAGATAAATCAGCTTTAAGAATATACAATCTGGCCATATTAGGCTAATATTTGCATTGTTCAGTAGTCAAGGACATGTTGACAGTACACATTTAATGTCTTACTAAAATATGTGTTTACTATGTATACAGATGATTGATATACATACAGATTAAACTGGCAAATTAATAGAAGTAAAGGGCATGAATCTTTCTAGAATAAAGGACAATCTAAGATTACATATTCACAAAATATGAAATATATTCTGTTACAGTATGGACAACTCCTGCTCTTAACACCTGCTGTATGTACAGTACATTAAACACTCTCATAAACTGTTTACCTGTCCAAATGGCTGCAATGTATATGTCCATCAATATCACAACATAATTTAACCTGGGAACACATCAATATAGTTTGTTTTCCTAAAGACTGAACTGGCAGATATAGCATGTCAGATTGTCACATCGATTTTCCATTGGTGTGATCAGAAATTAAAAAATGTTATAAATTGCTTTAAGTCTTCCATAAAAAAAAAAAAAAAACTTCCATTTCACTAACAATAATAGACAAAATTAGGACATAAAACTTTTATTGAAAAGCATTTAATTAAATGTAAAATTTGTATAAAACATTTAAGGAAAATACAGAATAAATACAGAACGTTGTGAAATAAAGAACAGAACCGTATCAGAACAGTGATTTACAGACTGCACAAAATGGCTGCCAAAGACAAAAGGTCCATTTCATTCTGAACCAACGTACAAAACGTTAGAATCACAGCAGGTTATCTGACAACATTTAGATGTTTCCCTTTAGGTCTTAAAGGGATATTTCACTTTCAAACATGTTTGGGGTCATTTTAACGTCTACTCTGGCTTTTGTGTTTCACCCCACACAGTTTTGAAGTTGCTTGATTAGTATTTAGATGTTTGATATACATTTTTTATCAGACCATTCACTCCATTTTAACCATGTTAGATTCATTGAAAATGTCCTTGGTTCTGGTGACTGATAATGTCCTTCTAAAATGTGAGGGGCTGTTTTTTCAATAACTTGTTCCGTTCATTTTATTTTATTGTATTTATTACCCCAAATCAATTATAACAACACAAAAGCCTGAGTCGACGATAAAATGACCCCAAACATATTTGAAAGTGAGATATCCCTTTAATAACATTATGCAGACTTCAATCCAGAACTTGCAATAGAAATACACTGAAACCATTTATTAAATTGAATTCCTACATAGTGCTCAAAAACGTTTTGTACATTTGTACACTCTTAGAGTTACACACCTGTAAGGGTCTAAATAGAACCCCCCTCAGGGAACCCTGAGGGTCCCTGGACCCCACTTTGAGTTTCAGACGTACTGAGAGACCAAAAACATGGTTCTCTTCATATTTGATACATGTAAAGGAATAGAATAAATATAAGAATAAAATCTGCATAATCTGACAGTTTTTTCATAAAATATCTCCTAATCATAGACCCAGTTATTATTATTATTATTATTACTATGGGGCCAGGCTTCCAGCATGGACCCGTTTTGATATTGGCATTATTTTTCTTCTTCTGCCACTTTTCGCAGTTCTGGCTGAACCGTGCTGTCGCTTTTTACGAAACTCGGCCATATGGTAGATGGTCATGAAAAACGATCAAGAAATAATTCTCACAATCTTTCGTCCAAAGGTGGTGCTATAGCACTCAATTGAAAATGCCAACTTTGACCAGGTACAACTCATGCCCTATTTGACCTAGAGCCATGAAACTTGGATACATATGCGTCTCCTCATGCTGAACAACTTTCACACTCTGACTTTTGACCTCTGACCTTTAGATCTCCCACCATTTTGAATGATATGAAAAACAGTTAAAATCCATGTAATCCTGGGATTTTTGAGCAATTTGCACGAAACTTTTTACACATGAACTTTGGACCTATGCCGACTCAATGATGCAGCGGATTTTCCATAAGTGAAAAAATGAAGCTTTAATGAGCCAATGAATATTGCAGTTTTATGACAATTATTCATCTGCCCCTAACACATACATGCAGACTCACATTTCTTTGAAACTTTGCAGTAATGTTAAGGGTCATTCCAAATATCACTGAAACCAATCTTACACGAATTGGTCAAATGGGGGCGCTATAGCAATTTTTTGAAAATGCAAACTTTAAACAGGCAAAAGTCATGCCTCGTTTGGCCGACAGCCATTAAACCTGCTTACACATGTGCCTTGACTCATGAGGAACACATCTATCACGTTGACCAGTAAGCTGCGCCCTTAGATTGTCCGCA
This sequence comes from Gymnoscopelus microlampas, assembly GCF_963454915.1. NCBI lineage: Eukaryota > Metazoa > Chordata > Actinopteri > Myctophiformes > Myctophidae > Gymnoscopelus > Gymnoscopelus microlampas. The sequence goes on from NC_139942.1 coordinate 16,311,984, forward strand.
ATTTTGAGCAGTTTGAAAAACACTTAAACCCAGGATTTTTCTGCTATTTGCGTGAAACTGTATCATCTGTATGATCTCCTTTTTCTCTCGCTTCTCCCTTAAGCGAGTGTCTCATGACCGCAAGGTTGCCGGTTCAAGCCTCACTTGATGCAGACTCATTCAAGTTGTATTGCAAAACATGACTGTATCAATGAATACATGTGCAAACAGTAAAGATAACATGAAATTATTATTTGAGAGGGTCAGGGGACGCGCTAGGATTTTAATCAGCCGGTCCCAATGTCCGGAAGGATTAAAATTTACCGGACATCTGACAAAAATAACGGTCATAATTAATGTTATGCAATAATGACAAGCAGGTGCGTAAATACAGTCTAACACTTTGGATTGAGCTATTTGAACATGAACCATCATAATATACACATTTTATATAGCAGGGTCATCTTACACAAATACATTAATTACCTACATTACCATTTGCGCATGCTGCGTGCGTAATGGTTTCTCAATAATCAATTGCGTTTGAATGCATTTTCTAATGAAAGGGCAATGCAAAAAAATGGGCATTTCAGATAAATCCTTCATAACGTGGCTCAGCTGACCTGTTAGGGCAATAAATTATAGACCACTACTCACTCACAGGTGGTTATACTGTTTAGTTAGACAGTGGATGCCGTCCGTGCGTCTAGTTGGGACAGCCGTGGGAAAGTTGATGAGTTGTGAGAACCTTGTCGTCTCCTCATAGAGCTAATCAGTTCAAAGTGGTAACGTTTTAACGTGTCCACCTCATAGAGTTAAAAATAGGTCCACGATTATGATTAACGTTGTGTTTCACCTCGATGCAATAGTTGCTGTAGCGGTAGCCTATAGCTGTTGTGGAGAGTATTTACGCATCTGTGTTGGATATTTCATCTTCAATGAAACTGTTGTTAAACTGTAGGGCAACTTGCCAACTTTACTCACGAGTCACAAGTGCCCTTGTAGTAGCCTAGTATCTGTGACATATTTAACTCGTAATGATACAACTTGTGTGTGACTGACTGTTAAATACACAACTTAACTTATAAATGTAACTTGTAACCGGACCGCGATCTCTGTCTGACTGCCGAGACCGCAATCTAGCTACGCAGCACCAGCAACAATACGCTGCAGCAACAACAACTCTCTTCTTCCTGTTGTACCTTCACAATAAAGTGTCTCACATTTAACGCCCAATGCAGCACATTTTACACTGGTTATTATTGACAGGAAATAGGTGTAACTTAACAGCGTGTGACATTCTTTCTACCGCTCTCAGAGAGCGGTAGAAAGAATGTCTCAGCCTGCGTGTGTCTTTGGGAGAGAGGCTCTCTCTCCCAAAGACACACGCAGGCTGAGAGAGAGAGAGAGAGAGAGAGAGAGAGAGAGAGAGAGAGAGAGAGAGAGAGAGAGAGAGAGCTTGCAAAGTAGAGGATATGAAATGTGCCTAATTTGCGGTGATAATTAATGAACTGCCGTGTCATTATCAACCGGTCAGGATGTCCGGAGAGATTTATTTTTTCCGGTCTTTGTCATAAAAAAACGGTCAAAACCGGCAATTATCGGACTAACGCGACCTCTGGAGAGGGTATGTTTTTGCAATGTATGACGTACTTCATTCTGAAAATAGCCGATCTACAAACTCACAACCTTTCAGATGGCAACGTTTTGTGAGCTTGTAGATTGGCTACTTTCACTGGTTTCTGTTCCGAGGAGACATACAATTTCTTTATCGGTAGATGGTTAGGGAACCAGTGATTTAGAGCAGTTAGCAAAACAGAGGCCTGGTCCGTCAGGGACGGAAAGACTTATAGATGTCAACAGACACTACTAGGACTATCATATCTCTAGCTCAATGAGAAGAAAGGCAGCCTGTGAGTCCGGAGGTCACTGGTTCGATCCCTGTCCCTGACGATGTGTTGAGGTGATCATGATTTGGCATTTGTAGGCTTACGCATAGTATTTCTTGAGGTTAGGGGTAGCCATAGTTTTACTGAGGTTGAAAAACACTTAAACCCATGATTTTTCAGTTATGATATATAAATATCAACAGACACTACCAGGGCTATCATATCTCTAGCTCAATGAGAAGAAAGGCAGCCTTGTAGTCCGGAGGTCACCGGTTCGATCGCTGTCCCAAACGATGTGTCGAGGTGATCATGATTTGGCATTCGTAGGCTTACGCATAGTATTTCTTGAGATTAGCGGAAGGCATAGTTTTACTGAGGTTAGGGTTATGGGTTTAAAATGCTCATTTGTTAATTGCATGGTCTTCTTTCTCTCAAGTTCAGTCTTCTATGTTTCTATGGCTTATTGTGCATATTACTTATCATTGCTTCTTTCTTTCTTCTCTCTGCAATCCCTGGCCCCGTATTATCGCTGCTTGCAGCTATATTTTTCTTTTACATTTCTTTATTTTCCGTGGTTTTACTCCACTTGATGACGTGCAAAGTGTAACGATAAAAGGAGCCTGGACGCTACTTCCTGACTCCCATGTCATTTTATGAAAGAGTTTGGCTGACTGTTTAGTACACATACAGGTAGCGAGGGCAGTACAGTAGTAGTCTACAGCTAATTTACCTCCTAAAGAGTGTACAAATTAACCATTACATTGTACTAGCCCTAATTGATTCATCATTGTGGTCGCTTATTTACGTAGAAACGCCCAAGAAAGAAACAGAACACAAGATGGCGCAACCTCTCTTTCAATGGTGTGGTCAATCACATTTTATATACTTAGTTAGTTTACTCTTTAAATAGTCTGTGACAATAAATTATGTACATATTTTCCTGCTCCATTTGTTGCCATAATTTAAAAAAAAAATATTTGCATTGTTTCAGTGGGGTGCAGTACGTTAGTCCGACAGCGCATTCCTCCGACAGCGCAGCGCTCCGACAGCGCAGCGCTCCGACGTTTCCAATACTAAACCCGAACCAAACCCGCAGCCTAACCCTAACCGCACGCGGATGCCACATAGTCGGAGAAAAGGTCTGTCGGATTAACGCATGCCTCCCGTTTCAGTGCACTCCATAACACAGGAGAGGTTTCCAGGTGGGTGTATCACGGCAGCAGAGAAGGCATCGCTTTCCCCAAATGTCAGCTGTTTATTAGCGTGTTTGTGTTCGCTGGCTCCCGGGTTGCCAAATCATGTGCGCATATCCCCCCACGGGTATGGTCTAGTATGTATAATTATGAAAAAATTGTAATGCACATCAAACAATAATTAAAAAAAAGATACATGATTAACATACTGATGATTGCACTTGACTTGATATTTTTATACGGCAATGGTTGGAATTTCAGTTCCTAAGTTTATTTATTTTTCTCAGTTCTCTGTCTGCTGGAAATGTCTAGTCAAATGACGTGTGGTTTGTCCGCAAGTGTCTGTCCAAGTTCTCTTTCTTCCCCACCACGTGCAGTTCTTGCTGATGAGACAAATACTTACAGTAGAATAATGATGAGAGATCTCTATCCAGTTCCACATGGTACACAAATACATATGGCTGAGATTTCAGTTCCTTTTTCTCAGTTCTTTGTGTGCTGGAAAGGTCTAGTCAAATGATTTATGGTTTGTCAGAAAGTGTCTTTCCAAGTTCCCTTTCTTCACCTACTGCATAGTTGTTGAAATTATTTTTCCCATCAAAAATAATGTGTTGTATACTAATGTCTTTTGTAGGCATGTATGTAAAATACAAAATGTGCCACGGACATGGACAAGTCTTGCCACGGACGTGCACCCCTGGTTTAGTGGGATTTCAGTATGCACCACCAGGCCTGAAACAAATTCTAGAAGAAACATACAGTATGGCTGTGATTTCAGTTATTTTTTCTAGCTGGAGAAGACTAGTTACTGATTTGTGGTTTGTCGGAAATTGTCTTTCCAAGATTGTCTTTCCAAGTTCCCTTTCTTCTCCATTGCTTCACACTTTCTTGCAGTTGTTGCTATTTTTTTTTACTGTATGTCTTTTGTTTCATGATATCTGGTCCCGAACTAATCCTCAATACTGTTGTCTCCTCTCGTTTCATTAGTTTTGGTTGAACAATATTAGTAGCCTAGTCGGCTACTAATGAAGTAACACACCGGGACCATTAGGCTGCCAGGGCCTTTACAGTCGATCTTTACCGCTTAAACACTACATACTTTGTTGACTGGGGTCCCCCAGGTGTCTGTACTTGGTCCCCTCCTTTTTGCCGAATGTTTGCCTATTTTCGCAGAATGCCTTCCTATTATGATGCCATGCCCAGAATATGGATGCTAGGGTTCATGTGGTTAACATGGTTTCCCTCCTCCTGGTGTAGAGTGTGCAAAACTCGGCTACATTTGTACACTCTCTGAGTTAAATTAACGATATGGATGTTATTGTGTAGCAAGTTCACAGTGCAGAGGTGTGTGTGCACACACTAATGTCAGCACATTTTAATGAGGAGTAAAGATTAAAGTAAGTCTAAGTCTAAGTCATGCCTTGCTTCAGAGGCATGTTTGAATCTTGGTGTCATTTAAGGTTTAAATCTGAATGCTGAATATACTTTATGATGGTTTTCATGGGAAAAACATATTACGAAGACACTTGTACAGTATGTGCAGAAGTTTATAAAAATAAATTAGATTTGATTGACTTTTGATTCCAAAAAGGGTTGTTTTGGCGTAGGGTACCCCCTAAGTGCACATATACATTGAGAATAGGTCATGTTTGATGGTTGTGTGTAGAAAACACCCTATAAAACCAAATATGCACATCTTTGGGTGACACTGAGACATCGGACCCTTGACTTGACCTTGATCCACTTATACTTACAGTATAATATTTCCTTATCCTACCGAGCCATGGTGATGCTATCTACTCCAAGGTCAAGTTCACCAGTAGCCCACTCCATGTTCAAGGTCACCCCCAAAGACAATACAAATCTCTTTTAGCTGCTGAATTCTGGACATTAACGGTGTGCCACAGATTATTGACCTATTAGAGTCAAGATGGACACTGTTTGTAACCATTACTGTAAATGTCACTTAGACTCATCTAAATGTTATATATTTGGCTTAGGTTGTTATTCAGAAACAAGAAAGCATAATAATGAACAAAAAAAGAGAAATAAATCATCAATTAACCACTTAAACCCCAGCATTCGTATACATCTTTCACAAAAATGTTATGTTAATGTAGAGCGAAAACAGAAAAGACAGTATAGTATAGAGCTCTACTCAACAACTCATGGGGTTCAAGTGGTTAACTACTGTTCAATACTGATTGTATAGTAAGACTATAGGTATTACTATATGCTTTACATGATGTGTTGTAATGATACTGTATGCTTTACATGATACACTTATAAACTAGACCAGGAGACCTGGATGTGCCAGACCCCTAGTTAAGTACTCGAGGTGACGTTGAGGTGACGTCATGCCGACATCTGATTGGCTGGGTAGGAAAAGAGGGACACGAAAGGAGGGAAAGAGGGACAGACAAAGCCTCATGTAGGCCGAGCCTCTGGGTCTGGCAAAAATGTGTTAAGATACTGTAACTGACAACTCAATGTGCCTGCCTAACTCTGTATATCCTTCAAAGAAAGGGGATGTTATGATGTGGTGATATTATAGAATCGAATAGTGGTTTATCATAAAGGGCCCGGGTTCAAGGCTAAACTTCATCTTGATGCATGTTGCAAGTAGGCTGCTCACTCGCGCTCTCTCTCTCTTTCTCTCTCTCTCTCTCTCTCTCTCTCTCTCTCTCTCTCTCTCTCTCTCTCTCTCTCTCTCTCTCTCTCTCTCTCTCTCTCTCTCTCTCATATTATTGCATCAAGGAACAGGAATTGCATCTTTAAACACACTCCTCCTCTCCACACTCACACAACCAGGAAGAACCTCCCATGTCATATGATCTCTGAGTGAATGACTAAAGATAACTAAACTTGTTTGTCAGACAGACAGTGAGCTGTAAAATGGCACAGCAAGGAGTTCAACAGGACCAGGAACAGTTCTGCTGTTCTATCTGTCTGGATATACTGAAGGATCCAGTGAGTGTTCCGTGTGGACATAACTACTGCTGTTGGTGTATTGAGGCATACTGGAATCAGGATGATCAAAGAGGGAGATTCAGCTGTCCACAGTGCAGAGAGACATTCAACCCAAGACCTGTTCTGAAGAAAAACCACATGTTGGCCGACATGATGGATTTACTGAAAAAGACAGGGCTCCATGCTGTTCCTCCTGATCTCTGCTATGCTGGACCTGAAGATGTGGACTGTGATGTTTGCTCTGGGAGGAAACTGAAAGCTGTGAAGACTTGTCTTCAGTGTCTGGTCTCTTACTGTGACACTCACCTCCAGCCTCACTATCAGTCTCCTGCCTTTAAGAATCACAAGCTGGTCGAAGCCTCCACCGAGCTTCAGGAGAACATCTGCTTTCGTCACGATGAGGTGAAGAAGCAGAAACAGAACATCCAGCTGAGAATCCAGGAGAGAGAGAAAGACGTGAAGGTGCTTCACCAGGAGGTGAAGTCTATCAATTACAGTGCTGATAGAGCAGTGGAGGACAGTGACACCATCTTTACTGAGCACATCTCTTCCGCTGAGAGAATGCGAACTGAGGTGAGGGAGCTGATCAGAGACCAGCAGAAAAGTGAAGTGAGTCGTGTTGAAGAACAGAGGAAGCGTGTGGAGCAGGAGATTACTGACCTGAGGAGCAGACATGCTGAGCTGGAGCAGATCTCACACACAGAGGATCACATCCATTTTCAACAGAGTTACACCTCACTCGCAAGTATCAGTGAATCTACACACCCAATCAGTAGTAATGTCCGTCCTCTGAGCTACTTTGAAGATGTGACTGTGGCTGTGTCAAAGATGAGGGACAAACTAGAGGACATTCTTAAAGAGGAAGGGACAAATATATCAGAGACAGTGAATAGAGTGGATGTTTTACTGTCAACAACACCAGAGCCCGAGACCAGACCTGAGTTCTTACAATATTCATGTCCAATCACACTGGATCCAAACACAGCACACCAACGCCTGTCTCTGTCTAAAGGTAACAGAAAAGTAACAAAGATGAACGAACAGCATCACTCATGTCCTCATCACCCAGAGAGATTCACTGAATGGAGTCAGGTTCTTAGTAGAGAAGGTTTGACTGGTCACTGTTACTGGGAGGTAGAGTGGAGTGGAAAGGTTGATATAGCAGTCTCGTATAAAGATATCAGCAATATAGGGAACAGTAATGAAAGTGGATTTGGATTGAATGATACATCTTGGTCTTTACAGTGTTTTAATTTAGGTTATCGTTTCAAACACAGAAATGTTGATACTCATATTCCAGGTCATGTGTCCTCCAGAGTAGGAGTGTACCTGGATCACAGTGCAGGTACTCTGTCCTTCTACAGTGTCTCTGACACCATGACTCTCCTCCACAGAGTCCAGCCAACATTCACCCAGACTCTCTATGCTGGATTTTGGATTTCTGGTGGAAGCACTGCTGAGTTGTGTGACAAGTAGTTGGGACTCGTTTTTGTCTCTTGAGTCATTTCTTTATAAAATGTTATATCTCAAGGGCAACATTGCCAGCCTATAAAAAGTAAACTATTTTTTAAGTAAATAAAAGCCCCAAATGTTTTTTTTTACCTTAGAAACCAGCAATATTGTTCTTTAACTTTGTCACTGAAATACTATGTTTATTTTGTTTGTGCCAATTGAGAAGATAACTGTATAGTATACTTTGTTAACAATCTGTTTTACTATTTTGTTCTCCTCTTGTATGTATACTTACATGTTATGACAGGGTGTCTTGTGAAGTATGCATTATTTTGTGGGTTTGTTATTCCATTTTTGGGGGGGAATTAATAATTCTGATTTTGAAACGTTTGTGTGCTGGTCATCATATCTCTCCCAGCACAGGCCCCAATTTAAATTCATCGGACATTGTGTCCACACCACAAGCTGTTTATTAGTATTTTTGCATAGTATTTGGGGTGTGTGCATCCTTGGGTTTGGACTTGTTCATGTTAAACTAGATATTTAACAACTTGTTTTGTTTGTTTTGTTATTTTTTACTATGTCATTTATAAAAAAGTTTTCATAAAAATGTAGGCCCTTCAAAAAAATGTGAAAATGCCTAAGAAGGCTCATGTTATATCAATGTGGGGCCCCCTCACAGTGCAGACTACAGTCTATTCCATATGCCACTGCACAACTGTAAGTTGAATGTATTTTAATGAACAACTAGTTGCACAGCAGACAACTAATGCAGGTATTGTAGTTCAGAATCTGTTGCTAGGGCTGCTGCTGCTGCTGCTGACAATGACTTTCTGTTGTTATTTTATTGGTGCTTCTTCTTATATCTTTTTTTCCCTGGAATGTCGAAGAGCTGAAACCCAAGAACGGTGTACTCTCATTCTTTCAGTTTATGAATGACTTATATGCTGTAAGTGTAAGCCCACTCTGGCAAGCGAGTTACAAAGATGGATGAGTGCTTATTATGATTATTATACAGACTGTTGTTGCAACAGTGTCACTTGAGCACAGGAGATCAAGTTCTACCAGCTAAACTAGTCATTTTGTTTGACAAGGTATAGCTTCAGTAGTTCTGTTTTCATTAAGTTCAACAGGTTTTGTATGTTAATGAGAAAGCCTTAGATGACATTACTGTGCATGGTTACTGTGAGGTACAGTATATGCCAAGGAAACTTGAGATACATACTGCGATACAGTGACGAACGAAGGGCATGGCAGACGAGTCAGCAACAAGAGAGAGGGTGGCAGAGAGACAGACTAGGTAGACTAGGTAATAACATATATTGTCGCTGTTGCGTGGAAACCTTGTATGTCTGAAACCGTTACCTTTCAGAAACGGGTTTGCCCTTGTTAATACCTTTCATTGGTTCAATATTTATAAAGCCCACAGACACACTTAACCGCTTTCAGTCTCACTTAAAGCAAATTTGTTGTGAGCTTGTGGATCGGCTATTTTTACTACTTTTGTGTGACACTGTATTATGACACAATAGGGCAATACTTTAAGGAAAAAATTAAAAGTTGGAATGTGGAGATACGAGGTTTCCACCCGACAATATAAAGTTTCACATCACTTAGTGCAGCAGTAATCAGGCCCAGTCAGCACCTCCATTCATGGAACCTACTGAAGGTACATGCTTGGATCCTTGCAAGGCAATACCACAACCTGCATCATATTCTTTATTCACTGACTTGAAAAACAAGTGCCTGAAAAGATTGCCCACCCCTGGTGTATAACATTTAGTAAAGCACAAATGGCTGAGAGGGTCGTAGACCACTTCGCTTTGCATTGTGCCTCAGTAGTACTCTCAGCCATTGTAAAATCTACGGCATACAGCCACCTCTAGTGGCTTATTGCTTTACTATACAGGGGTGGGCCTTTTATTTTAAGCTCATATCTACACACCTTTACATTTCAAAAATAAATATTGGACTTTTGGGTCGACTACATTTCTAGGTAGGTGTGGTGCTGGGGTGAGTGTGAAGTGGTTGATTGTATGCAGGCTGTGCTACAGATTGACAGGTCCAGCCTCTGGCCCTGTCCCCTGCTTTCATTCGTCGCTCCTGTCCACGCCCTAGCCGTGATTGGCTGTGGCTCCGGCTCCAACTATTCAAAAGCCTCATTTTGCATTCACTGCTCTGAGGATTGGCAGCTGAACAGCAACAGAGTCTTGATTCCTCTCATCCTCCAACCAAACCTTCATAACCTTTATTGTCTCCGCCAGGCCGAAAGGCATGGCGAGAGAGTATGTTTTGCCCCCTGTCTGTGTGTCTGTGTCCGTGTGTCCGTGTGTGTGTGTGTGTGTCCTTCTGTCTGTGACCAGCTAATCTCCAGCACCGTTGGCCCGGTCACTGCGAAACTGTGCACACACACTCTGTGGATGCCAATTCAGAACCTCTGGCCTGAATTTTTCAGATTGGCCTGTTATAGCGCCACCAGGAGGCAGATTTGTGCAAAACACATTTTTTGATACTACTCCTACAGATTTTGTCCAAACATCACACAAATCGGTACACAGTATCTCTATAGTCATGTGATCAACACGGATCCGGCCGATTTCCCATATTCTATCCTGATTGCCTAAGATTGTCTTCCAAAGTTTTTCTACAAAATGCCTCAGATCATGAACGCAGCATGCAATTTCAGTGCAATTTAGAACGCATATTCCCACTAGGCCGAGGAAGAAATGCCACTTGAAATTTTTCAAATCAGCCTCATGGTGGCGCTATAACAGGCCGTTTTGCGTTTTTACCTATAACTGCACCGATCTGCGTGAAACTTTGCAGGCAAACTTCCTAGAGGCCAAGGAAAAACCTTTGCCCTGCATTTTTCAGATCTGCCACCAGGAGGCCAATTTGTGCAAAACCCATTTTTTTATATTACTCCTACAGATTCTGTCCAAACATCACGCAAATCAGTACACAGTATCTCTATAGTCATGAGATCAACACAGATTTGTCCGATGTTTCATATTCCATCCTAATTGGCTAATATTGGCTTCCAAAGTTTGCAGGAGATGTCCGTTTTGAACAAAATGCCTCAAATCATGAACGCAGCGTGCAATTTCCATGACATTTTGCATGCATATTCCCACTAGGTTGAGGAAGAAATGCAACCTCTTTCATATTGGCCTGTTATAGCGCCACCAGTAGGTCTAATTTAGCAAAACACATTGTTGAAACAAAATGCCTCAAATCATGAATGCAGTGTCCGATTGCTGTGACAGGCCTGAGAAGAAATGGCACCCTTTTCACATAGGCCTATTATAGCGCCACCAGAAGAACACAATAACCTACCTGACCCGGCGGCAGGGTTGGGAGGGTTACTTTTAAAAAGGAATCCCCTACAGTTACAAGTTACTTGCTAAAAAATGTAGTCAGTAACGTAATCCTGATTACTCCATTTAAAAAGTAACTATAGTTACTTTCAGTTACTTTTGGATTACTTTTAAGTAGGGATGTCCCGATCACGTTTTTTTGCTCCCGATCCGATCCCGATCTTTTGATTTTGAGTATTTGCCGATCCTGATCTTTCCCGATCCGATCTTTTCATTTAAAAAAATATTTTTAAATTATAATTTATGCATGTAGAATTTATTTTTATCATTTATTTTGTAGCAATAAAAGACAATATGTCTCAAAACACTGGCTGACAGTTGAATTATTGCCAACAAAATAAATGTTAATTAAAGAAATTAAGACAAATACTGAATCTCTGAACATTGGCTTGCAGTTATCGCACATAACCAAAATACAATAATAATATTAGGCTTGTCATTCAGGATGGAAAATAAAGTTGTCCTTTTGGGGAGAAGTGGAACTTAGAAGTCATTTAAGTTTAGCGTGAGGGAGAGGGTCTACTCTGATTACTACAGCAGGGGTCCCCAAGGTTTTTTTTTAGCTAAGGGAGAGATGAAGCAGGGACCCCCACTACATATTGTATAAAAATTGTATTGCAGATTAAACCTTTTCATAGATTTCATAGATAGCTTCATAGACTTGTTTAACAGCACTGTCATCAGTGTATTTATCAGACATGTCAAACTCTCAGTACTTAGTAAAGTTGAGCCTAGGCTCTGTACTTGGTCTGCTCTTTTCCCCTCTACCTCTTCTTGTTCCCCTCAGAATATAGGGATATTAGGGTTCATGTGGTTATGTAAATACAAGAAAAAGGTCCTATCACGCAAATATTTGGAGACCCCCCAGACTTGATATCTACACTACAGAAAACATTCAGTTGGACATTAAACACACACACACACACACACACACACGCACGCACGCACGCACGCACGCACGCACGCACGCACGCACGCACGCACGCACGCACGCACGCACACACACACACACACACACACACACACACACACACACACACACACACACACACAGCTGACATTAATTACACACACACACACACAGCTGACATTAATTAGTGCTGTTGATTGCTATGTGGTCAAATGCGCATACAGCCTCAACGAGCCATCGTTAATCAGTTAGTGTTACACAGCTGACTGCCAATATGCGCATTTCTGTTGAAAACGCATCACTGACAGGCTGATGAAGGCTATACATAGACTACTAGATAAAATAAATAGAATATACCAAGTTACTATCAGAACCTAGTAACAATCAGAACCAAAGAAAGACACTTTAATAGATTATAGTCCCTTTAACCAAACCATCTGATCAGTTTAAGGTTAAGAGTAAAGGCTTTTATGCAGGAACAGCGCTGCAAAGAGGACTAAAAAGAGAGCCACGATGTCTGTAGTGTTGCCTAGTCTGATTATTATAAGCCACTTTGGGCTCATTTTTCTGAAGTTGCTTGTAAATAATGGTAGAACGGTTGTGAGCTTGTAGATCGTCTATTTTCAAATAGCCAACATATATAAATATGTACATTGTTTAATGGACGACATATATAGCTATGAAGTGCGTTATGTGGCCTTTTATAGTCGCTTCTTTTGTGCTTGTTTTCATAGACCTATTTGCTTATTTCTCACGCAAAGTCTGGCAACACCGCTGTTGATGCAACATTAGCAGTCTCCAGTCTACTGTGAGGATTTTTGACACAGAGACGCGCTGCTCAACTCCAATCCATTGCGGTCTGTGTGCGGACTAGTGTGCGCTCTTGCAGGTGGTTGTTTGGTGTTATAATAATTTATAACTTGTTTGTAAAATTAATGAGGGGAAGGGGAGAATGTAACCCTCCTGTAACGCCCGTTACAACACCCCCGTTACTGTAATCCAGATTACACATTTTAAAATGTACTCTAGGACGTTACCGTTACGTTTTTTTTGTACTCCGTTGCGTAACGGCGTTACATGTAATCCGTTACTTCCCAACCCTGCCCGGCGGAGACCTGTGCTCCGAGGAGCACTTTTTTTTAATTCAGTTTGCTTATGTGCCTTCGTTAAACATTTGCCTTTAGTAACAATTGATCTCAGTTAATAGAGTTGTTTCCAGATACTTTGTTTCCTTTAGCTTCAGTTAATCATTGTTTGCACATTGTTTGATTTAAACCTTGTAAATGCATTCATTTCTGTAGGGGTGTTTGGTACTTTTTGTTTGGGCTCATCCCATCCCCTCTTTTCTCCTGTCTATTTAGTTAGGTAAGTAGGTTTAGTATTTGTATTGATTTTGTTTTGGTCAGGGGTTTATGCTAGGGTTTTCTTTTCTGTAGTTAGGTGTTTTACATAATGTAAACCGGCACCCTGAAGTCACTTGTCACTTAACAAGAGAAAAACCAAGAAAATATATCTGCTGAAGAAAATAAATATATATTCAGGCAAAGGAAAATATTTGTGAGATTTGTTTTGGCTTTAATCTCTGTTAAATTGATGTTTCTTTAGGTAGAGAAAAGCTCATTTTGGTTATCTTTATTCAGTGGCCTGGTAGCCTGCCTTTGACTTTACATTGCCTTTTTAGTCAATACCTTTGACCACTGGGTGGCAGCAGAGATACAGTACAATCATGTAGTCTTCAGAGAGATGGAATATATTTATGAGTCATCATAAATGCTCCTGCACCTCATTACCTCAGCTTCCTTTGAACATTCTGCTCATGCATGAGTACCTACCACCCACCCACATGAGCTGAGGTGAATACTTCAAGGGCCAGATGCCTTGCTCTCGCAGGTGGGGAGTATTAAAGCAATAAGGATGTAAAACTCATTTAAAACGACTGTAGAAATGGAACCAAATGGCCTACAGATCTCACACAACCGGTGATGATGCGATGCATTGTGAGATGGGCTAATTTTGAATAGCCAAAGTATACAATAGGGCTACTTAAGTGGTTAAAGGTAGGGTAAGTGATTTTCTTTGGTTAAAATATGTAAATAGCTCTATATTCTGATAGTACTCGTTGCTATAGAGAGCTTGTTCAGTAACAGGAGTCTCCATGTCTCTCCAGCTCTTTATTAAAAAGAACATTTATTTCAGGTCCAATCAGGATAGAGAACTCAGTCAGGATACAGCTTAAAGGGATATTTCACTCTCAAACATGTTTGGTGTCATTTGAAGTCTACTCAGGCTTTTATGAGCACCCCAGACAGTTTTTAAGTTGCTTGATTCAGTATTTAGATTGATATTAAAAAAGCACACCCCCTTCCTATACAAACCCATTGTAACTCCAAACATTGTAACCATGTTAGATTCATTGAAAACACCCATCCTTGGTTCTGGTGACTGATATGTCCTTCTACGTGAGGACACCGTGTTTTTTCAATTACATTTCCCCCCCAGTTTGAAGTTACTGAATCAAGCAGACAAAATTGGAACGGGAACACTATAAAAATGAAGCTGATATATGGGTGCTCTCTCCTGATTGGCAGAAATGTTGTCACCTACTCCTACAGTAGCTGAAAATGTATTTTTTGTTCATTAAAGAGCTGAAGAGACAGCGAGACCCCTGTGACTGAACAAACACTCTATAGCAATGATTACTATATCAGGATAAAGTGCTTGACAAAAAACTTTTTGTTTTAACAAAAACATATCACCTACCCTATCTTTAATGTATGTTTTGTAATTATAAGGTAAAGTCACTGTAATAATCTCAAATGATTGTAGTTGAGTAAAAAGTACAATATTTGCCTCTGAGCTGTAGTAGAGTAGGCTTAGAAATATAAAGTATCTGTAACTTAGGGGTCTTCAAAGTTGTTCAGGCCAAGGACCCCTTAACTGAGAGAGAGATGAAGCATTGACCCCCCCATAAAGTTTTTCATAGATTTGATAGTTAGCTTCCTAGACTTGTTTGACAGCACTGTCATCAGTGTCTTGTAAGTTAATGTTTTTTTGTTTGTTTGTTTGTTTTCACAAGCGAGCTTTTATATGTTGGATTAATGTAGGCTACTGTCAGACATTTAACCACTTCACCCCCAATACTTGAACTTGAACTTTGGCTCTGTATTTGGCAAGCTCATTTTTCCCTCTGCTTTTACTGAGCTTGTAGATCGGCTATTTCGGCGAATATTCCCTTCAGAATAGGGTTGCTATAGGGTTCAAGTAGTTGATGTAAAAAACAAAAAAAACAAAATCCTATTACAAAAAGAGTAACTCTGAGGGCCCCCTATGAGTCCCGGACCCCCTGTTGAAGACCCATTCTGTAAGTCCAACCTCAGTACAGCCAATGACATCTTCGCTTACATGATGGTTTTATGGTTGGTGAACCTTAATTGGTCTACTTGATTTTAAATTGTTATATTGCTGTTGTTAGTGATAAATGAACAGTGAAATACCTTTCTAGATCTTTTTTAAGTGTGCAATATGTGAGAATAATAATAATTATTAATAATAATAATAATAATAATGTGAGAATGTAATGTTTTTCTTCATGTTGATGTATATTATTGTCTTAGGACCCTTAAATAAACAAATAAACAGGGTGATTTATCTGAGCTGGATGCATAATGGCTGATTCCCTTCAGTGGTTCCCAACGGTGTGCCTCGGTCAGCACTCTGGTGTGTCCCGTAGGACAAAACCAGGTAGGCCTATGCCTTGAGAGTTTGTGACTAGCACACATTATTATTGCAATATATGCAACTGTAAAAAAACGTTAAAAAGAATATTATTAAAAAAAAACATCTTCTAATTCACTGTGTCAGTACTTTGTGCACACTCCTTTATTTCCATTGTAGAAGCAAAAAAAAAAAACTGGCCTCAACCTGGCCTCCCTATTTTCAGATATTCTCTTCTATTTGAAATTATATTTATTTATTTTAAAACATTTTTACAAATGTTTTTAAAATAGCCAAAATAGTTTATCGACGCGCAACATTGTAACATGTTATGAGCTTATGGATCAGCTATTTTTTTATTTGTATTTGTGAAAATATGAAGTGGTTAAACTATTATTATTAAATAAACAATAAAGGTTTACGGGGTTATAGAGGCTATGATGTGAATAGTGTGCCTTGGGATTCTGACCTTTACCCTTTGCTGTACCTAGAGCACAGGACGTTTGAAACCCACTGCTGTGGGACAGGCGTGTCATTCCAAAGTCTATTCACCTGTTTCCTAGGCTGTGTGTTTTCCACTTCCTGTCGATTTGATCCAATGAAATCCAATGAAACTGGTCAGATGACCAATGATATCCAATGAAATCGACAGGAAGTGGAAAACACACAGCCTAGGAAATAGGTGCATACCAGTTGTTTTATTGGCCAACGCGGAAGTGCCTCTGCCTACAACCACTGTGGGCTATTTCTTTAGCCCGTATAGTTTTGGACCGCGACGGAGGCGCGGCGTCTCAAGTGAACTTGAGCGAAGTTCGCTTGGGCCGACTCAGCGCCGTTCGAGTTATGTACCGATAGGGACAGAATAGTAAATAATGTTTCGGTGAGAGCGTTTGCCCCAACTGCCACTCAAAGTGGCTACTGGCCAATCACAGGACGTCCTTGCTCAAGTGTATTGGCCAATCATGCACAAGTGGTATAGATTTCGGGATGACTCGGGACAGGCAGGTTGGCCCAGCGGGAGTGGCTGTCACCCCTTACAATGACAGATAGGTCATCTGTTTTCGCTAGAGGACCTCCTCCAATGCGCACAAAACACACCGAGCCTATTTTGTAATGGTGCTAATAAAATACTGATATGGTTAACATTTTGAAAAGGTCAGCCTGTGCCACAGCCCGGAGCTGGGCCAGAAGATCACGTATCGCTGTCAGTGAAAACCTTGTACTGTATGTCCAAAATCATTACTTTTCTGAAAATGGGAAAAAATATAAAATAATCTGTGTTTCAATGCATCCAATGTACGGTAGTTATAATTTAGTCACAAGCTCTTGTTAATACTTTTCATTGGTTCAATATTTATAAAATCCCACGGACACACTTAACCACTTTCAACCTGTCGTCCCTATCTTGGGTGGGTCATTATAGACAAAACATCTTCAAAAATAGCAGATCTACAAACTTGTAAACTTGTAGATCTGTAATTTCTGCTGCTTTTGTGCGACACTGTCAGTTTACAAAGTATCACACATAAAGTGGAGAGTGGGTTCCCAAGGAGGCAAAAATCCAATGCAAAAACAGTGTTACATGACTACTCAGCTGAATAGATTTTACGCCAATTGTTGATTTGTCTAAGTGTAAAATAGCTATTTTAAGGCATTACTACAGTATATAACCATATTGGCATTATACGGTGGTCTCTTGTTACGTCTCGCCTGTCTTCGCCTCCACATCCGTTATGTGGGCTCTCTGCACTCATCAGCGCCACAAGAGGGCTTCACAGCACATCTCAGCACACCTGCCTCCAATCTACTCACCTGCCCTTCATCTACAATCACCTCAACTCTACAAAAGCCTGGCCTGCTTGGCACATAGTGTCAGAGCTTAACCAGCCTTGCGTATAGTAGAGTACAGCCAGCCGATTTACTCCAGCGTTTGTAGAGCTTCTTCTAGCCTGTTTAACTTTACACAGGTGCAGTGTACTGTTGTTTCCTCTGTGATTTTATCACTGACCCTGCTTCTCCTTGCCATTCCTTTTAGTATCATCATTTTTTTATAGTGAAAATAGACGGAAGATCCCGAGCTGAGTCGGGGCAGCCAGCGGAGCCCACACCCCCCCCCTCTTCCTCCCCTTGTTGTTTGACCTGTGGTTAAATAAATCGCCCCTTGTGGGCTTTTAACCCTCATTTGCCTCTTCCTTGCTGTGCCTGTGTCCTTGGGTCACACACATTAGCTTGAAAAAGTATAAAATTGGGCAGTGGTTCTCAAAGTGGGGTCTGGGGACCCCCAGGAGTCCTGGGGCGGGGGTTCCAGGGGGTCCCCAGCAAAGTGTGTCAATACAGCATCACAATCATTTTAACCACTTTATCCATTTATACGTTGGCAAGCTTGTACATCTGCTATTATTGAACTTTTTAGCGGTGCCAGCCGCTCTACTCTTGACTATGTCCGTCCGTATGTCCGTTTGTCCGTTTGTCCGTTTGTCCGTTTGAGCACGGGCTTTAAACAGCTATAACTCCAGTTCGCAGCATGCCAGCAAGTCCAAATTTGGTATGTGGACTTACACCACCAATTGGGACGAGCATTGATTGCTGAAGCCCCGCCCCGCCCTATTATAGCGCCACCAGGAGGCCACTGGCTTTAAACAGCGCTTTACACAGCTATAACTCCAGTTCGCAGCATGCCAGCAAGTCCCAATTTGGTATGTGGACTTAGACCACCAATAGGGACGAGCATTGATTGCTGAAGCCCCACCCCGCCCTATTATAGCGCCACCAGGAGGCCACTGGCTTTAAACAGCTATAACTCCAGCTTGCAGCATATGCCACCAAGTCCAACTAATACCACCAATAGGGACCAACTGTAATTACATAAGCCCCGCCCCCTCTGTCTTCCCATTGGCTGGGCTTTAAACAGCCATAACTCTAGTTCACAGCATGCTACTGAGTACAAATTTGGTAAGTGGACTCAGACCACCAATAGGGACGAACTGAAAGGTAGTAAGCCCCGCCCCCTCTGTCTTCCTATTGGCTGGGCTTTAAACAGCCATAAGTCCACTTTGCAGCATGCTACCAAATACACATTTACCACGTGAACTTAGACCACCAATAGGGACAAGCTGTAATTGCTGAAGCCCCGCCCCCTCTGTATTGTCATTGGCTGGGCTACAAACAGCCATAACTCCAGTTTGCAGTATGCCACCAAGTCCAAATTTGGTATGTGGACTTACACCACCAATAGGGACGAGCATTAATTGCTGAAGCCCCGCCCCGCCCTATTATAGCGCCACCAGGAGGCCACTCATCAAAGGCACCGCTTCCTTCACACAGGGTGTGATTTTTTTTTTAATGTTTTTGAATTATTTTAACACATTTTCTCTTCTGGGGGTTTCTGGAACAAAACATTTACAGATGGGGGTCCAAAGCCAAATTATACATATTAATTTGGGGGTCCTTGACATGGAAAAAGTTTTTGAAAAGCACTGAAATAGGGCATTAATTTATGAAAAACAACACACTGTAAAAGAGGAAATAAAGAGATGGAAGGTTTCTGCCCCACAGTGACAACACGACCACCAGCGGGTGTATTTTCGCTGCTCCTGCACTATATAGTATACTATCATTCACCATGATGACTGTGCAAAACTCCAGGGGCAGCCTGGAGCAGAAGGGGATATACCATACCGGCAGACACACACGTGTGGCATTTTAGAGCGGCCATTTTAATTCCATAAGGAAACACATCAAACTAAGTGCACCTCCACTTTGCACACTTAACATAAACAGGCATCACCTTGAAAAGAAATGTCAGAGAGGGAGAGATACTGCAGTGGTTTTCAAAGTGGGGTCCGGGAGGGGGGGGGGTGTTCCAGGGGGGTCCCCAGCTAAATTATTTAATATAGCATAAAAAATGTAAATACAGTACCGCTACAGTATGTGCTATTTTCATTCATTTATTTTTTGGTATAAATGTGAAAAAAGTGTAATCATTTTAAAACCAAATCAATATTTTCAGGTGGGGGTCCGCAGCCAAATACATATTATGGGGGTCCTAGACACCAAACAGTTTGAGAACCACTGGATTATTGGACCCATATGGGAAAAAGCAAGAGAAAGGGAAAGAGAGGGTCAGTTAACAAGCTTGATGAAAAATAAAGAAAGAGCTTAAAGCAAGTGAGGTAAGTGAAAGGAGGAAAATAAAAGGGAGGGAGAAGAAAGGAGAAGGAGATTTATTGATTTTGGAAAGAACTCAACGACCTCTCTCCCCCCAATACAGTGATTTAAAGAGTTGGCCTGCTGCCAGGGCCGGTGGAGCAGTTTGACCCATTAGAATATCGCCGCCGTCGGGTGGAAACCTTCTAAGCCGTTCCTTTTAGTACAGTATATCATCATTAATTAGTGAAAATAGCCGATCTACAAGCTCACAACGCTTCGCAAAGCGGCGCGTTGTGAGCTTGTAGATCGCCTATTTTCACTACTTTTGTGCGCCTCTCTTGTATGACGAAGTAGGGCTATTCACTTACGAAACAAATACAGTACACAAAGTTGAAATATGGAGATGTGAGGTTTCTGCCCGACAGCAGCGGTATGACAGAGCTTTTGGTGTCGTTGCCGCTGGCAGACTGCGGGCACAGGGACCACACCAGTCATGACTGCTGGCTATTATACAAGTCCTCTATAGTCTAAAGCACTGGTTCCCAGACATTATTATCTCCTTGGAGCCCCCCCCCCCCCCCGCCTTATTAGATGCACACACACACACACACACACACACACACACACACACACACACACACACACGCACACGCACATATATGTACACACTATCGGTAACCTGGACACCATTCAAAGTAACAGGACGACAAATAGAACATGGCAGCCGTGTCCATTGGGTTCAATGGAGAAGTGGCGCCCATGTTATATTCGGTTTCCTCAAGCTATATACCGTAGTTCTCGTACAATGAATAGCTGATCCACAAGCTCACAAAGCCTGTTTGAGGTTGTCCAATTTTTCTTTTTACATTTTTACATGTTGCATGAATACCAGGAACCCCAATGGAAACAAGACCTCAAGGACTTTTTAGACAAAGTGTTTTGACTGCACCTGTATTGTTTTTCACATTTTCACGCTTAATACAAATATTCAATCAATCAATGCACAAAACCATGACTTAAGTCCCACGTGTAACATCATTGTGATTGAAGCACACTACAACAAAAACGTTTAAAAAATAGGGGGGAAAATGCTGATCTACAAAGCTACTAACACTTTGAGATGCAACACGTTGTGAGCTTGTAGATCGGCTATCCACCTGTTTCCTAGGCTTGTGTTTTCCACTTCCTGTCGGATTTCATTGGATATCATTAGTCATCTGACCGGTTTCATTGGATTTCATTGGATCAAAAGACAGGAAGTGGAACACAGTGAAAAGCCTAGGAAACAGGTGGATACGTTGGCCATTCGTTGCGTGAGTCTTAAGGGTTTAAGTGGTAAACGTGTCTGAAAAACACAACTCTGTGTGTATGTGGGTGCATGCGCCCGTGCTTGGTTGTGTGTGTGTGTGTGTGTGTGTGTGTGTGTGTGTGTGTGTGTGTGTGTGTGTGTGTGTGTGTGTGTGTGTGTGTGTGTGTGTGTGTGTGTGTGTGTGTGTGTTTTTGCACACATTTTGGGGGTCTCTATGGTACAAGAAGGGTGGGCTCCACAGGGGGCAAAAAAAAGGGCTGGGTACCACTGCTCTAAAGCAGCATCTTTCCTGCCTCTTCTGTCATATTGAAAGTTCCAAAAAGCTAAAGCAACAGCGTAATAAATAATACAACACTGAAAACAGTCCAGCATGGGCTGACAGCACTCTGTGACGGCAACTGCACACTAGGAGTGAACACAGATAGACAGAATAGCAGCACGGGAGTGACCACTACAGCAGCGCTTCCCAAACGTTTTTGGGGATGAGGGGCCCACTTGAACATAAAAGTGTTTGCAGCATTATGTGCGGCCCACCCATCTGACCACTTAACACGGCAGCCGAAAGGCCGCATGTTCATTTTAATGAACAATCATTCGATCGTGTTCCGGCTTGGATCAATGGAACTAACTATTTTTTTTACATATTTTTTTTTATATTAAATCATAATTATCATAATCAATACAGTCTTAGTGCTTTGACAATTATTTGGGGGCCCACTGGCAATACCCTCACGGTCCACCAGTGGGTCTCGGCCCACAGGTCGGGAATCGCTGCACTACAGAGTGATAACTCCTCATGAGACACAGCACAGCTATCCAGAGAAAGAACGTTCCGATGTCATTTTCATATAAAACAATACTAACAGTATGTATCCATCAAATCCATGCTTGATATTTCAGGTTTGGGATAATATTATTCAGTTGGATTAGAGATAAAAAAAAAAACAGTTTACACTGCATTGGAAAAGCAAAGCAAATGAGAGTGAGATATACAAGCTCATGTTGAACCCATTGTTTCAGTACAGTTTACAGAACTAAGTGTCATAGGCACGCATCACAGCACGCCATGATTTACACACGCGTTAGCACAGTGTTTCCCAAATAAACGGGACCCATTTGTGGGTTGCGGACACATTTTTATGGGTCACGAGTATATGTCATTTTCAAAAAAAAAACAATCCGAAAAAAGTCAAACAAAAAAAAACAATTAATGAATAAAATAAGAAAATCAAAGAAATTCCAGAAAATAAAACAACAACAACAACTATAAAGAAGTTTTGAAAATAGCAGATCTAGAAGCTCACAACGTGTTGCAAGCTTGTAGATCGGCTATTTTCACTACATTGGGTCCCTGGCAGACTTGTCTTTTGGGTCTCGAGCAAAAAAACGTTTGGGAACCACTGTGTTAGCGTACCCATAAAGACTTGAGGGCCATCCACACCATGGACCATAACCTGTAACTATAAAGATAACTATCATGATAGCAATGTTAGCATCCACACTGATGAGCCATAACATTTTGTAAACATGTTAAATGTGTTGAACGTGATGCCCTGTACATTTTGAACGATTTGTATTGGCTGTCGGTGACACTATCGTTCATTCCATCACTCTGAAAGTAATCTCTAAAAACAGATTCTGTCAGCAGTAACTGCCTTAAACATGTTATGTTGTTGTTAGTAGGAATAAACACATAAGCACCCGGGAGGAAGTGGACTAAGAAAGGGGAGGAGACAAACTCAAGTACCTGTTTAACACAAAAAAGGAGGTTGTGAATAGGTTGTAAAATCTAAAAATAGGCTCTATGCACAGCAGCCATATTGGGAATGAATTGGGCCCTTCCTTACTTCCTTCACAGGTGTTACCAATAATACTAATTAAGGCTCTGTTCCATTTAGTGTGGCATAGTGGTTGTCTTATTTTCAAGGACCCCCATAACTCTAAGAGGGTACAAATGGAACCAAATGACCCTTACGGGTCCATTTGGTTCCATTTGTACACTCTCAGAGTTACACACCCACCATGAGGGGCCATTTGGGAACCAAAATTGAGTGTTCCTTGTGAGCCAACATGCACGTTATCAGCAACCTGACCAGAATGGAACAGAGCCTTCATTAGTATCATTGGTAACACCTGTGAATGAAGTAAGAAGAGGCCCAATTTCTTTACAATATGGCTGCTGTATAGAGCCCAGATGAAAGTGATCCTAACGATATCTTTATAGATGTGCTGTGGCCATCCATTTCAGTTAGAATGACTTTTAAAACAACACATTTATAGATTATGATTCTTGGTGTGAATGTCAAAGCCCGTCCATTATAATACAAGAATGACTTATTCATAAGTCATTATGAATTATAAGGATAAGGATTATAAGGATAAGTGATTATAAGGAGTGACGTATTGTTGGTATCGGCTCAAAACAAGGGTGTCTATCCCCTTTTCAAGCTGGACTGCAACACCTACCATTGCTCCAAGTACGAACTGCACAAGTTACTTACCGCCGTGCTACTCATGCGCTGAGTTGACGGTGCTCGGAATTGGACCCTGAACCGTGCGGTCCAAAGGCGAGTGCTCTACCAATTTAGCTACACGGACACAACATGACTCTGTCTGTACCGGGTGTGTGTGTCACTATTCCAACAACACAAGACACAGTGTAAACAAGCCCAACACAACAGTTGAGGATGGCACCAAAATCCCATTGAAAAAACTTTGAAAATAAGCGAATTGGCTAAACTATCATACGACACACACTTACAGTATATATATTAACAAACAAATAAACGTGAACAGAAATGGACATGTGAGCTGCTTACAGCGGAGCGTGAAACAACACAGTGTTCCTTCTATCTCGAAGGCTGTTCGGTTTAACCACCCAAACCCTCTGTACTTAGTAAACCGGACATGAGTTGCCTCTGTACTTGGTCCGCTCTTTCTTCCCCCCCCTCCGCGCCAAATCTCTCCGTCCAAAAATAGCCGACCTACAAGCTCACAACGTGTTGCAACGCAACGCAGGTTCTAGATCGGCTATTTTCGGTCGAACGTTTCCCACTGGAATAGGGACGCTGGGGGGGGCTCAAGTGGTTAAATGTGGGCACCAGGTGGCAGTGGTCGGCGCCGCTACACGGCCATCTCGTCCCCCAAGCTGTCCGAGGGGCTGTCGGCGCTCAGCACGTTAAAGAGACGAGCGGCGGCGCTGCCGCCGCCCTCCAGGCCCCCCGCCCCCTCGCCGTGCCCCCAGCTGTCCCGGTCGTCGCTCTCGTCCGTGTTGGATTCGTACTCGGAGCCGATGCCCGACTCCCTGAAGCGCAGCAGCTCCAGGGCGCCCAGGACCTGCTCCCCCAGCGGCGAGCTCTCGTCCGGGGGGCCTCCTCCTCCTCGGTCGCCGATGGGGGTCTGGCGATCCTGGGTCTCCTGGGTCAACCGGGAGGAGGAGGTGAAGCGGAAACACTCGAGCCGCACCGCGCCGCCGCTGATCCCCAGGGAGCTGGCGTCCGTTGTCGTCGTCGTCATCGCGGCGCCCGGAGAGCAGGGCCCGGAGGAGACGGCGGCGGAGGCCCAGGGGCCGTTGGTCATCATCGCCCGGGGTTCGAGCGCCGCCGGCTGACCGGAGGTGGAGGAGGGGCGAGGGGCGGAGGCGACGGGCGTGTCGCGGAGCACGTGGGGGGGCTTGGCGCGGAAGGTGATCTCCAGGAGGCTGTCCATGGATCCCACTGGAGCACAGAGAGAGAGATGGTGAGGGGGAGAACACATGCATTAGAAGAATGCAGGAAAAGAGGAGGAAGAGGACAGAAAGAGTAGGAAGAGGACAGAAACAAACACACCCACACAATCAAAGGTGATTAGAGCATTGGTTCTCAA
Source organism: Gymnoscopelus microlampas (assembly GCF_963454915.1). Taxonomy (NCBI): domain Eukaryota; kingdom Metazoa; phylum Chordata; class Actinopteri; order Myctophiformes; family Myctophidae; genus Gymnoscopelus; species Gymnoscopelus microlampas. The sequence continues at coordinate 16,336,790 of NC_139942.1, forward strand.
AGTGGGGTCCGCGCTATGAGCTTGTAGATCTGCAAATTTTGAAAAATGCCTGGCACAAAATATTTTTGAGATGCAGCCAGACACATTTTGGGGGTCCTTGACATGAAAAAGTTTGAGAACCGCTGGATTAGAAAAGTAGAAAAGTGGTTCGATGAAAGGATGTAAAAAACAGCCCATTCTCATATACAGTACTACAGGAGCGGTATTGCAGTCGCTGTACCGCACTGTTGTGACAAAAAGAGAAGGCAAAGATCTCAATATACCTGTCGATCTTCATTCCTACTTTTACCTATAGTGAAGTGTGGGTCATGACCGAAAGAGTAAGATACAAGGCGTCCCAAATTAGTTTTCTACATAGTTTTAGTCAAAGCAGTGCATCATTAACAAGGGCACTCAGTCACGGCAGGTATATTTGATGTGCATGAGGAACTAAGCCACAGCTGACTTAAAGGAGAACCAGAAATAGTTCAGTGGCAACAAGCATGAACATCATGTCCTAAGGGGGTTTCTTCCATAGTGGTTTCAAAACACATTTAGGTGAAGACACATCTTAGGAACTTACTTTTTCTCACCGGAAGACAAATATAAACAGTAATGCAACACATATAGATGACATTCCCCCGAAAATGTCTGCCATGTCAAAAAATATAGAAATATTAGCCCTAACAGTTGCACTATGCAAGTTGGTAGTAGGTTATAACTGATTGCCACCCTATCGATATGCAAGTCGACAACGCGGTCATCGCAGGCTCAAGCCTGCATCTGTCAGCGTACCTGCCTTGTTATTAATACTAGACCATACCCGGTGAAGTGTGCAGGCGAAAGTAGTTGCAGTCCTTGTCTGTCTCTCTCCCCCTCTCTCCCTCCCCCTCCCCCTCTCTCTCTCTCCAGCCAGCAAGCATGGCCACATTCTTGACATTTTTTGACATAAAAATGGGAATAAACAGCTGACATTTAGTGATATCGAAAAACGGGCTTCGGAGTTCCATGCGCATGGTGATGGTGAATGGCTGTGCGCGATTTGAGAGCAATAGCTCCAGGCACCGAGGAGAACCGGGCAGAAACGTGTTTGGGCTCACAGGTTTGGCTTCAGTGGTTTGGTCTCAGACAGACACTAACTACTACAGAGGTTACTCGAATTATAGGAGGATAATAGCTCTTTTATTTACAATAATGGACTTGCGGCTACTGTATATTACGTATTAATATACATACGTTACATGAATCAGACCACATCACACTGACATCACCCAGGCATGCGTGCGCAAGCAGGATGTAAAGGAAACCACCCGCTCATAAGACGAAACCGAACAGGAGTCACAGCACCACTCTCGTGTAAAATGTATTCCACGAAATCCTCCCAGTGCGGAGGAAGAAGGCTTAGAACGTGTTCTGTGACCTATCTCCTTCTTTAAATATACAGTACACTCCCTGGTTTCTTTTATGTGTAAGCAATTCCCAAACCTGTTGTCTTCAAAACCTCACCCCCAATCACTGTGATTATCTGAGACGTGCGGCGGGAGTGCTTGTCGACGCGCAAGGCTATTGGCTGCTCAGGCGTGCCTTGAGAGCCTCTAAAGCTGTGTTGAATGAACCAAATCACACACGCAGTCTCAATGTTTGTATTCAAAATAATATTAGTCTATGCCAATGGTTATTTTTATTTCAAGGACCTCCATAAGTCTGAGAGTGTAAAAATGGAACCGGGTTCATTTGTATCCATTTGTACACGGTGGAAAGGAGACTCTTTGAGTACATTCGCGTCTTTCCTCCATGTCATCAAATGATTGGCTTAGGAATGCGACAAAAACAAAAACTCTCCATGCAGTGCTTCATGGGGTGTGTAATTGACAGTAAATAAGTCCTTTTTTGGGTGAACTACTCATTTAAGTATCCAATGTAGGTTTTCTGATGAGAAACACAGTGTTTAAGAGGGGAGTTCAGGGGGGGATGCGAGCATACAAGATGAGCTTAGAGCGAGCGGCGCTGACAATCTGCTGTCACACTTTGATAATTCATGACCTGGTGACAGAACACTGCCACCAGCTCCAAAGAGAGCACAGTCCTCTGAGAGGGTGACCGTGCCTGACTTCATTAAAAAGGAAAGAAAAGAGGGTCCGTGGAGAGAGGGTTGAAAAAGCAATGGGAGAGATGCTCAGGCAAGGGAAAGGGATTAAAACACAGAGGAAGGTCTGTACGAACACAATTGGCTCGTGTTCGGGGGGGGGGGAAGCCGGGCGGGAAGGGTGATATTTCTCACTGCATGTACACCTACGGGCTGGGGTTTTTATTTTATTTTTATCCCACGATTTTGTAACCCTTTTTTTCACCCGGTGCCAATTTTCTAAGTGATCCTGGTCGCTACACTCCCCCCACCAGCCTAGGGAGCCCAGGGCCGAGCTCATGCCTCCTTCAATGCATGAGAGCCAACTGACCTTCTTGTCACCTGACAGGGGGGAGTTTCCCCGGTTGGACGTAGCGCGTGGAAGGAACACGTTATTCCAACCAGTTCCTTTCCCCTCCATCAGGCGCCCCGGCTGTCATGGGGGAGGTGGTATAGCGACCAGGATTACTACATGTTTTTGTGAGGGTATTAACTATACCCTAGGAGACACGGGGAGAACATGCAAACTCCACACAGAGTAGGCCCTTTCGCCAACCCCACTTAGGGTATGGGCGCGGATGACGCGGAGGAGAAGACACGCCCACAGCGTCCCCGGCAGGAATCGAACCCAGAACCTTCTAGCTGTGAGGCGACAGCGCTACCGACTGCGCCACCGTGCCCCTAAGTCATTATCTTTGACATGAAAAAATGTGAATCGATTTGTTATAGTCAACTAAACCGATTAGTCTGATAATCCACTAAACCTTGTTCATTGTACTGTACAAAAAAATAATAAACATATATTTTCACAAATAATTGAAGTCACATCGCCCGGCCCTATAGCGTAAAGTAACTCACTGGACTTCAGCGGGCCGGTGGCTTTGAGCTCCAGCTCTTGGATCTGTTTGACCAGCAGGGAGATGTGCTGCAGAAGGTCCGTGTTCTGCTGCAGCAGCCTCTGCACGCGCGCCTGAGCGTCCGTCCGCGCGCACACCTCCACCGAAAGCTGCTCTTGGAGCACGTGCACCTGCCGAGGCAAGAGCGCGCGCACACACACACACACACACACACACACACACACACACACACACACACACACACACACACACACACACACACACACACACACACACACACGTACACACACAAACATTGAGTCAAGTCAAGTCATCTTTATTTCTAAAGCACTTTTAACCCTTTAAGACCTGGAACGCATCTGTGTCCTTTTAGATTTCTTTGGCTATATTCAAAAATAGCAGATCTACAAGCTCATGGCGCGGCACTAGATCTGCTATTTTTGAAAAATCGTGAAAATGTGTGCAAATCTTTGAATATATATATTTTTAAGGCGAACATGTGTAACTCAAATCTTTGCTTCTGGGGCGTCCCTGGAACAAAATATTTGACAAATGTTTGCTTTAAGAAATATATATTCAAAGATTTGTAGATCTACAAGCTCATAGCGCGGCATTCGGTGCCGCGCTATGAGCTTGTATATCTGCTATTTTTGGATAGCCAAAGAAATCTAAAAGTGACACACAGAATAGATGCGTTCCCGGTCTTAATGGGTTCAAAACAACAGCAATTGACCCAAACTGCTTTCCAATCAAGGATGACCAGCAACAAAAAAACAAACAAACAATTAAATCACAGTAAACTAAAAGAATCACAATAAAAAGAAAATAATATGCAAAGAAAAAATCATTACAGTATTTAACGACATTAAATCCTGTTAAAAAATATGCATGAAGTTGACTATAGACAGAAGAACATAAGCCATGGGGCATCTTTAGATGTTATTTCAAATGGTCTATCGTAGATGCACACTCGTGTGATTATACTCAGGCACAAATCACACATGCGCGCATATACTGTACATGTGAATGCACACGCTCATGCGTCTACAGTAGATAATGGTCACACACACACACACACACACACACACACACACACACACACACACACACACACACAAATCAATGGCAATGATGCTGACATTTAGATATGATTAAAGCTCTCTCCTCCGCTCATTCGATAGGACCAAATCGTTACAGCCATTATCTTTGCCAGAGGAGGATCTGCTAAATATGGAACAGAAAGTGAAAGTTGGAAACGCGGAGCTCATTAGCGCCGTGAAATCCCATTAGATTCCTACAATGACACCCCTGACATTAGCCATTGTCTTCCTCCATAAGCTCTATATGCAATGGCATGTGTGGCTGAGTGGCTCAGAGCCTCTGCCTGAAGACCAAAAGCCTAAGGCGCCGGCGTCTCCACCGAGAACGCCTTTTGCAGGCTGGCAGCGCATTTGTATGGTCCAGTGGTGGAAAACGTACTCATATTTTTTACTTAAGTAAAAGTATGAATTCTGCAATATAGAAATACTCTGTTAGAAGTAAAATTCCAGAATTCAGAATTTAGTTCAGTAAAAGTACAAACGTATTGGTGTCAAAATGTACTCAAAGTACCAAAAGTAGAAAGTACTCATTATGCAGAATTTCAAGTTTCAAATGTATAAAAATATTTTGAAAATCGTCGATCTACATGCTCACAGTGCGTCGCTATGCGACGCACTGTGAGCATGTAGATCTGCTATTTTCAAATGGCCGAAATGTATATAGAGCTGAAGTGGTTAATGTATGTTTTGTAATAATGATCAAAATCTACAAAGTAACAAGTAACTAAGGTTTTCAAATAATGAATTAAAAAAAAAAAAGGCGTTACACATGCACAGGCCAAGTCGCCTCTGTGTGAAATGCCTTCGCCAGTAAAATTGTCTAAAGCACTGGTTCTCAACGTCGATCCAGGGACCACCATGGGTCTAAATGGACCAAAAATAGCAAACAATTTTGAGCTTGTAGATCGACTGTTTTTGCTACTTTTGTGTGACATTGTAGTATGACAAAGTAGGGCATTCATTTATGAAAAGAAAACGACAAAGTTAAAATAAAAGAGGTTTCTGCCCGACAGCAACAATATCGGGTCCTTGAAATGAAAAAAGTTTGAGAATCATTGTTCTAAAACTCAAAGAAGCAGTGCATCATTAACAAGGGCCTTCAGTCACGGCAGATATATTTGATGATGTGAAAAGGCATGACGAACTAAGACACCGAGTTCTTTACAGCAGCTGGCTTAACGGAGAACCAGAAATAGTTCCATTGTTCATTAGTGGCAACAAGCATGAAAATCATGTCCTATGGGGGTTTCCTGCCATGCTGGTTTCTAAATACATTTTGGTGCAGACGCATCTTATGAAGTTTTTTTTCTTTTTTTCTCATTGGAAGACAGAGAAGAAATATAAACAGTAATGCAACACACAATTGCCCCAAAAATGTCTTCCGTGTCAACAAATTAAAACACTCAACTAATACTAATTGAAATACTATACGGTACTAATTATTTTAAATAATGATTATATTTAATAGTTTAAAGTTTTGGACACACAAGGTTTCCGCCCCGACGTCAACGTTTTGCATAGTTTAGTGTAGGGAAGCAAATGATCGATTAATTAATTAATTGATAGTTGATAACCTTATCGATCGATGAATGGATTCATTGATAAGGCAGCGTTTTTTTGGACCAAAAGGAAAATTCTTGTCCGAAACCGGAAATGAGTGCAGAAACATAATTGCCTTGATGTAAATATAACATTAACGAGCGTCAACGAGCATCAGCTGGACACAGACACACACACCTGCCCTGCAGTGCTCTATGAAGTCTGTCTCATTTCTCTCCAAAAGCCCTTGAATATGATGGAATATGATTAAGGATTACTGTGATTATGGTAAGCTCACTTTCGATATCACAAAAAAAATAGATATCTTCGAAATAGGGGTGTGCCGATATATCGCGATACGTTTTCGTGACGATATGTATCGTTTTGGGAAAAAAATATATTGTTTAAAAAATATATATATATATATATGTTTTTTTTTTACAATCATTATAATCAGGCATGCAAACAGCCCCAAGGTGAAAAGGGTGACAACATGTTGTTGTTTTTTCGGGTCAGGTGTAACACTATTGCCCTATTTGGATTCAAAACGGCTATTGTAGCTGAAAAGCTACAAGTTTGCATGTCTGAATAATGCAAAAACAGAATTATTTGTTTGCATTTGCTTTTTTTCTCCCCCATATATTTTCATAATAAAAAAAGTGCGTATCGTATCGAAATCGTATCGAAGTTGTGAGCCAAATATCGTATCGTATCGTTTGGTGAAATTAGTGTATCGGCACACCCCTACTTCGAATCGAATCTTAACGGCAATCAATCAATTATAGATTAACTGTTGACATCCCTAGTTGAGTGCGTGGTTGAGTGTCCACAGTACCTGTGCCGAGGCAGCCTGGGCCTGCTGCTCCTGCTGCTCCAGTTGTCTCTGGAGCAGATGGACCTGGTGCTCCGCCGAGCGGGGGGCGTCCGCGACCGACCGACCCAGCACCGAGGCACCCAGCATGGGGGAGCTGAGCAGCAGAGACCGCTCGTAGGGCATCTGGGGGGGAGCGATATTCAAATGAGTAGTGGTTCTGGACTAAGGACTAAGGACTACCACTAACCATTAGAGTGTCCCGAGTACACCTCTAGACTAGGGATGGGACGATATGAAAAGTACATGTTATTTGGAGTTTCTTCCTGGAGGCTGAAATCTTGAGGGTCAAACGTGCCAATAGAGAAACAGCCCTTTAGTGACATCACAGAGCCCCCAAAAAACATACCCTCCCCCTCATTATCATAACACAACAGGTGTGGGAAGGAGGAGGAGGAGGGACTAGGACAGGTGGGTGGTGCTAAGGTGGTGGAGGAGGTGCTAAGGTGAGAACCAGGCATACTTAATGAACTGGAGGCGTGTCCACATAAAAACATTTTTTTTAACAATTTCTGTACACTTTTTTTTTGTTGAAAAAAATCCTTACATAATAATAATACCTTATGATCAGGTTTTAGGGTTGAAAAATATCATGGCACTCCATCTTTAACCCATTAAGACCTGAAGACGATTCTACAAAATGACTTCTAAATCCCAACAGTATTCTGAAAAAAACGTATGTTTCTATATCAGTGGTGCTCAAACTTTTTCATGTCAAGGACCCCCAAAATGATATGTTTTTGGCCGCCGACCCCCATCTCAAAATATGTTGTTCCAGGGACCCCCAGAAGCAAAGATTCGAGTTAACAATGTTTGCTTTAAAAAAAATATATATTCAAAGATTCGCACACCTTTTCACGATTTTTCAAAAATAGCAGATCTACAAGCTCGTAGCGCGGCACTCGGTGCCGTGCTATGAGCTTGTATATCTCTATTTTTGAATAGCCAAAGTGTAAAATAATGCTTTTTAGCTCAAATCAAAAAGTGGCACAGATGCGTTCCAGGTCTTAATGGGTTCAAACTTAAAATGTTCGCCGAAAATAGACGATCTACAAGCTCACGACGAGTTGCGTTGCAACGCGTCGTGAGCTTGTAGATCTGCTATTTTTGGAGGTTGTACTGAATTTGCAGCTCAACAAAAGCTAAATCCTCCTAGTGTATGATGGAGGACAATTTCACGATAACCTAAAATCTCCGCGATACGATTATTGTGAGCGTTTTTTTTATCGCGATAGACGATTATAACGGTTATCGTCCCATCCTTACTCTAGACCTACTGCACATGTAAACAGAGCTGCTACCTTTAAAACGCATTTTAAATCTACTTTTGAAATAGTTTTGAGAAGAAATGCTGCTATTTGTCCCCAAGTGACTGCAAAAATTGCTGCTATTTGTCTCAAAAAGCTTTATACCCTGTACATATAACATGTATATAACGACGCAATGTGACATAACTCTGTTTAACACAATGCTGTACCCCCTCCAACTGTATTAAAACTTCCCCATTTTCAACTGTATTTATTATATTTTGACACTTGCTTTGGCAATGTACACGTCTGTTTTGTCATGCCAATAAAAGCTCATTTTAATTGAATTAATTGGTTCTTCTCAACCTTTTCTGGATCGTCTCAAAAAAGCGTTCGCGGCCCACCCATCTGCCCACTTAACACGGCAGCCGTTCGCATGTCTATGCATGTCTATTTTGAATGATCAACCAATTGTGTTCCACGGCTTGTATCAATGAAACTAAAGCCTTTGTGTTTCGCCAATTATTTGGGGGCTCACTTGCAATATCCTAACGGCCCACTTGTGGACCCCGGCCCACAGGTTGAGAATGGCTGAATTAGTAGATACTTTGTTGTATTGGTTATTATATACTATACTATTATATATTATACACAAGGAATACATGAATAGCTTATGTATACATTTATAATGTTAATGCAAATGTTACTTCTCTTTTAGGAAGGTTTGGGTGCTCTGCCACACTTTGAAAAAATATATATTGTGAACAACCAAGTATGAAACAGGGCTTAATTGGTTAAAGTATGTTTTGCAATAATAATCAAAATCTGCAAAATAGTATCTACTAACTAAGGTTTTCAAATAATTGCAGTGGAGTAAAAACAAATGCAATAGTTGTAGTATTTAAAAAAGAAATACTCAATTAAGGAAAAGTACCTCAAAATTGTACTTGAGTAAATGTAATGAGTTACTTTCCACAACTGAATCCAGTCCAGGAGCAGCATTATCATTCAATCATACATCAGTGACAGGACATAGTTAGGGGCTGTAGGCGTGCGGCTTTCAGTGGAAACTCAATCAATGCAGCTGGAGCCCATAGAGGTATGGATTGATGTCAGGTGGCTCAGCTGTACAGTAATTATAGCAGATACAATTAACTTGGAGTGTTGTTGCGGGTATAGGAGTAAGGAATAGGGCTTATCTGTCCTATGAGAGATGGCACATTTATTGGTTTGGTTTGGCTGCTCGTTGCACAGCATTGCGGTGTTAGCTGTATACAGGCCATGTTGTGCTTGGTCTCACAGGCTCCCACGGATCATGATTACAAACCCCCCTGACTGCTGATCCAGGCGTTCCATGGACTATACTAAAGCTGTGGACTGTTATTAGTAGGCCTATAGTTATTGTTGCTGTGCATGTCTGTATGTCTCTCTCCCCCTCTGTCCCTATATCTGTCTGTGTGTGTGTGTGTGTGTGTGTGTGTGTGTGTGTGTGTGTGTGTGTGTGTGTGTGTGTGTGTGTCTCTGTCTGTCTGTCTGTCTGTCTGTCTGTCTGTCTGTCTGTCTGTATATAAAGTGTCATGAGATATATATAAATATAATTGAATTAAAATCAATTGTAAGTATACACAATCTTACATATTATGGATGTTATATCTCTACTAGTCTACCTGGCAACATTCAAATGTTCAAACTTCAATTTAAATCATCTTTGTACAGGCACAGAGTGACACAGAGTGTCAGACAGAGATCAAAGTGAGCTCAGATGACAGAGAATGCATCAGGCACCGTGGTTGTCACGCGTGTTGTCAGCCATACTTAAACCAGACTGTTGGCTGAACCCAACAACCCAACACTATCTCCTCACAAATGATTACGTCGCTTTTGTTTCACAGTTAATGTATTGTATGTATTGATGATTGTATTGCATTTGATTGGGTTTTAGATGAGACTTTCTATTTAGAAAAGCCTCCTGTGGACAGGTGTTGATAATTGGCACTCGTGCTATTACACTTTAAACAATGCATCTGGTTCGTCCAATGTGATTGCGATGTCCTTGTCAAATCCAATGAACATAAACCAAGCCCTTAAACATTTTCAACCTGGCGGCCCATTTACAAAAAAATATTAAAAAGGTGCACAAAAAGCCGATCTACAAGCCCACAGTGTGTCACGGTGCAAAGCGTCATTTTTCTGCCACTCGACGCCATCGTGCGATGAAATGTAAAATGGGGCTCGAGTGGTCAAACAAGCAATCTTTGTTTGCAGGCCTCAGTAAGCCTCTATTGATCTTCCTGCAGCTCTCCATGAGGGCGGCCTTTCATCACACGTCTCTCTCTGTGTCTCAAGCCTCTGGAGTTGTTTAATGACTTTAGTATGATGATTTAAATGCTCTGAATATTTAAATAATGTAACAATGATGGCCCGTTAACCCTTTAAGACCGGGAACGCATCTATCCGTGTGTCATTTTAAGATTTCTTTGGGCTATTCAAAAATAGCAGATCTACAAGCTCATAGCGCGGCACCGAGTGCCACGCTATGAGCTTGTAGATCTGCTATTTTTGAAAATTCGAGAAGATTGGGGAAAATCTTTGAATTATATTTTCTTAAAGCAAACATTTGTAACTCAAATCTTTGCTTCTGGGGAGTCCCTGGAACAAAATATTTTGAGATGGGGGGTCCGCGGCCAAATACATATCCATTTTGGGGGTCCTTAACATGAAAAAGTTTGAGAGCCAGTGACATAATAGCAACATAAATATTTTCAACGGTTTCTACATTTTGTAGAATCGGAACCTCAAGCCTTAATGTGTTAAATAATGTAAAAATGTGGCTCGGTAAAGGCATGGATGCCTTGCTGAGACGTTGCCGTTCGAACACTGCGGGAATCCCGCTTTATGGATTCAATTCATTATTCATATGGTGTCCGTGGTGCAGCACGGATTATTACATCCGTTCGATTTCCAGTTAAACTCCATCATTTAGTCGGCACAGCAGCAGAGGGCGGCGGGAAGTCAGCAGTAAAATGCTTATCGTCGCCGTCGGGCAGAATCCTCCTATCTCCGTATTTCAACTTTTAGTGTTTTTTCGTAAATTAACGCCCTGCTTGATCACACTACAGCGTCACACAAAAGATTCCAAAATAGCAGATCCACAAAAACAGCAACAAAACAGCAAAAAAACAGCAAAAAAAAACAGCAAAAAAACAGCAAAAATAGCAGATCGACAAGCTCGAAACGCGTCGCTTCGCGCCGCGTTTCGAGCTTGTCGATCTGCTATTTTTGCTGTTTTTGAATCTGAACCCTAAAAAGTAACAGTTTTGGACATATGAGGTTTCCACCCGAGAGAGACTGTTGTCTGCCTGTGCGGTACAGAGTGCGGCCGTTAGCAACCACAGGTCGATGGCATTATTTAGGAGAGAATCGAGCGCTTGCTGCTCGACTTTTGAGACAGCGGTTCCCAAAGTGGGGTCCGGGGACCCCCCCCCCCCCAGGGTAGCCTGGAGGGGGTCCCAGGTGGTCCCCAGCAAAATGAAGAAGAATTTAACTACCTATTTTATTTAATATTCAAAAAATAGCTGATTTGCAACTCTGGATCTTGCCATTTTCAAACAATTGAGCATTTTTAAATTAGGGGTCTTGAATTATTGAACAAAATATTTTGAGATGGGGGTCCGTGGCCAAATACATATCATTTTGGGGGCCCTTGACATGAAAAAGGTTCGATATTATAGCAACATACGTTTTTCAGAAAACTGTTAGGATTTAGACAAAAATAATTATATACATAATTATATATATATATTCAAAGATTTGCACAAATTGTTACGATTAAAAAAAAAAAAAACAGATATACAAGCTCATTATGAGCTTGTATATCTGCTATTTTTTGAATAGCCAAATCAATCTGAAAATGACACAGATGCGTCATCTCTGTCTTATAATGGGTTAAATGATAGCAGATGGCGAGAGATGATGACCTTTGCATCCTTAAGGAGGCCTTCGTCCCTTCTGCTCCTCTCGGGGTCTGATGAGGAGAGGCAGTCGATGCTCTCCTCTGTGGTCGCCTCAAGGTCGGTCTCCTCTGACAACGCAAAGCGCTTCTTAGCTGTGGAGCCAGCAGGGAGAGAGAGAGAGGGGAGGGAGACACGGAGAGAGAGAGACGGAAGAGGGGAGGGAGACACGGAGAGAGAGAGAGGGAAGAGGGGAGGGAGACACGGAGAGAGAGAGAGGGAAGAGAGATTTTTCTACTGTTACACACTAAACAGGGTATATTTGTATGGTCTTCCATCACATTTAAAGGTATAGGGTAAGTGATATTTTTTGGTTAAAACAAAAATAATTTTGTTAAAAGGTTAAAGCACTATATTCTGATAGTAATCATTGCTATAGAGTGTTTGTTCAGTAACAGATGTCTCCCTGTCTCTCCAGCTCTTAATAAACAGAAAATACATTTTTCGGTAGGTGTCAAAATCTCAGCCAATCAGGAGAAAGTACCCATTTTTAAGCTTCATTTGTATAGTGTTCCAGTTCCAAATTTGTCTGCTCATTTCTTAGTGTCATCACTTCCAATTTCACTTGTTTAATCTGTATCCTGATTGAGTTCTCTGTCCTGGTTGGATAAAATTGGAAATGAAACTGAAACTGAAACGAAAATGCATTTTCTGTTTAATAAAGAGGTGGAGAGAAAAGGAGACTCCTAATACTGAACAAACACTCTATAGCAATGAGTACTATCAGAATATAGAGCTATTTAACACTTATTTTAACCAAAGAAAATCACTTACCCTACCTTTAACCACTTAAAACATATAGCGTCTCAAATCTGGGGAGCGAACAAAAATAAGCTCACAACGTGTCTGTGAGCGTCTGTCGGCTATTTTCAGCAAAGATATTTAGTGTAAAGGGAGAGAAGGAGGGGGGGGGGGGCTGGTATAGACCCCCAGGGGGACTCAAATATACTGTGCTGGTTAACCACCAGCATCCATATTTTAGGGGGGACATTGGCCAAAAATAGCAGATCTACAAGCTCAAAACGCGGCGCGTTTTGAGTTTACAGATCGGCTATTTTTGGTCAAGATATTTGGTGTAAAAAGCGTCCCGAGTGCAGTTGTAACTCAAGTCCATTTCTCTGAGACTAGAGCAGGGGTCTTCAACGTTTTTCAGGCCAAGGACCCCCTACAATTGAGTTTCAGATTCAATTTTTTTTGTTTACTTAGTCTGCTCTTTTTTCCCTCTACGCCTTTACCTCTTTGGCAAAAAAGAGGTAACAACGCCTCGCAGCGCGAGGCGTTGTGAGCTTGTGAGATCGGCTATTTTTGGCTAAAGTTCTCCTCAGAAAAGGGATGCTAGGGTTCAAGTGGTAAAAGGTTCAAAGGGAAAAAAATAAAATCATATCGCACAAAGATTTGGCGGACCCCCTGTAGTAACTCTGAGGACCCCCTAGGGGTCCCAGACCCCCTGTTGAAAACCCCTGGACAAGAGTTTTTTTTTTAAAGTGATTAAGGATTCTAGTCCATCATGTTTCTGGTGGCAGGTAGTGCACAGGATTGTGTGTGTGTGTGTGTGTGTGTGTGTGTGTGTGTGTGTGTGTGTGTGTGTGTGTGTGTGTGTGTGTGTGTGTGTGTGTGTGTGTGTGTGTGTGTGTGTGTGTGTGTGTGGGTGTGTGTGTGTGTGTGTGTGTGTGTGTGTGGGTGCGTGGGGGAGTTGGGTGGTGTGTCACCTGGCACTGCGTCGGTGCCCTCGGCGCTCCCCTCTCCTCCTCCTTCTCCTCCTCCTTCTCCTCCTCCGTCCTCCTGCTCCTCGGGGCTCTGCTGCAGGGTCAGCTGGTGGCACACATCAAAGGCCTGGCCCACCGTCCGCACGATCCGCATGGCCTGAGACTGAGGGAGGGGGGGAGGGTACGCCAGGAGGAGGAGGAGGAGGAGGAGGAGGAGATGATGGCGGATTGATGATGAACGGAGTGGAAGACAAAATGGAAAGACAGATGATTGGATGGATGGATGGATGGATGGACGGACGGACGGACAGACGGTCGTTTGATTGTTTGCGTATGAGACAAGGTGACAGGAATACGATGGGAGCCCGAGTGATGAGAAAGCAACGCAGGATGCAAGGAGGGAGGGAGGGATGGAGGGAGGGAGGAGATGGAGAGAGATAGAGGAAAGGGAAGTGAGTCGAGGTACCGACGAAAGGATGTGAGCCTTGATAGCACCGGTGGTTTAAAGAAATGGAGTCATTTACTCAAGTATATCTGTGCTTAAGTAAACAATTTCGAGGTACATCTACTTTACTTGAGTATTTCCCCATTTCTTGATACTTCATACTTCTATACTCCACCACATCTCAGAGGCATACGTTGTACTTTTTATACGCCACTAGAATTATTTGACAGGTTTAGTTACTTTGCACATTTAGAATATACAAAGAATTATCAAATTATTAATCAAAACATTTTTCTGCAAGCTCACAACTCACTCAGCCTAAAGAAAATGGTACAATATTATAAATGAGCATTAGTGAGGGCCAGTTATAAGATACAGTACTGTAAGTTGCAAAATGGGTGAAGTTGTCCTTTAAGTAAGGACTCTTCTTGTAATTGTCACAGTCTGTGGACTGTGACTTTATTATGTAGACCTTCCTGCCCTTATAAGGTCTTGGACTTTGTTCCTTTGTTCTGTTCTGTACCTAGTCTTGTTGTTATGTCTCTCTGTTGTTTTTGCCATGCTGTTCTGTACCTTTATTTTGTAGTCTTGTTTCCTGTTGTGCCTAGTTACTGTTACCTGTCTTGTCTCACCTCCCTGTTGATTAGTCATGTTCTCCTCCTGTGTCCTCTTAGTCCCTCAGCCTATCCCAGTGTTGATTGTCTGTTGAGTTCACCTGTGTCTTATTAGTTCCCTGTCTATTTAAGCCCTGTGTTTGCACCATGTCCTTGCTTGTTCATTATTCCATGTTGCGTGTTGTAACATCGTGAGTTCAGTCCCTTGTTTGTATAAATAGTGCTTTTTTTGTTTTTTGCACTGTGCTATTGCTACTTTTACTCAAGTAACTTGAGTAATCTGAGTACTTCTTCCGCCACTGGATAGCACTGTATTTCAGCAGCATTATCGTCCTTGTTGCTTCCACTTCGCATTAGATACGGCTGTCATGGTGACAGATGGGTCTATTTCAGGGCCGGTGATAAAAAAAAACGGTCTCGTCCTTAACGAGGGGACCCAGACGCATGTCTGTAAATCGTTGCTGTCGGGTGGAAACCTCATACGTCCAAAGCTGTTAATTTTCAGCATTCAAATGCAAAAATAGCCGATCTACAAGCTCAAAACGCGTCGCATCGCGACGCGTTTTGAGCTTGTAGATCGGCTATTTTTGCTACTTTTGTGTGACACTGTAGTATGACGAAGTAGTGCATTAATTTAGAAAAAAAAAGGTACAGTACAAAGTTAAAATACGGAGATAAGAGGTTTCCGCCTGACAACACCGATATGAGCACGTACTGCACCACCCCTAGTCCACCATTAGAGGTCATCGTTCACATAACGGTGTGGTGTGATTCTGTTGTGATAACTAAGCTATTAGCCGCTGACAGGGTTGCAGTCACACATAAATCTGTTCTCTGCTCCTGATAACTGAAATTCGCTTTAAATTGGCGATAATAATTTGCTGGAAAACATCGGCCAGCTGTGTCCCATCAAAAATAAATCTTTCACGGCTAGAAGGTCCTGGGTTCGATTCCCGCAGGGGACGCTGTGGGCGCTGGGGGGCGTGTTCTCTCCTCCGCGTCATCAGTGCCCATACCCTAGGTGGGGTTGGCGAAAGGGCCTTTCTGTGTGGAGTTTGCATGTTCTCCCCGTGTCTCCTAGGGTAGGTACCCTCACAAAAAAGATGCAGTAATCCTGGTCATTATACTGCCTCCCCCTGGCCAGCCGGGGTGCCTGATGGAGGGGAAGGGAACTGGTTGGAATAACGTGTTCCTTCCACGCGCTACGTCCAACCAGGGAAACTCTCCCCTGTCAGGTGACAAGAAGGTCAGTTGGCTCTCATGCAATGAAGGAGGCATGAGCTCGGCCCTGGCCTCCCTAGGTTGGCAGAGGGAAGGTAGTGCCCAGGATTACACGCTTAGGCATTGGCACCAGGGTGAAAAAATAGGGGTTACAAAAATCGTGGGATAAAAATTTCTAAAAAAATAAATAAATAAATCTTTCGCCAACCCTAGGTGGGGTTCTGTATGGAGGTTCTTCCCCGTGTCCCCTAGGGTACCCTCACAAAAAAACATGCAGTAATCCTGGTCTTTATACTGCCTCCCCCTGGTCAGCCGGGGCGCCTGATGGAGGGGAAAGGAACTGGTTGGAATAACGTGTTCCTTCCACGCGCTACGTCTTACCGGGGAAACTCCCCCCTGTCAGGTGACAAGAAGGCTTGCTAGCTCCTCATGAACTGAAGGAGGCATGAGCTCAGTTCTGGGATCTCCCTAGGCTGGCAGAGGGAGAGTAGCGCCCAGGATTACATAAGCAATTGGCACTAGAACAAAAAAATGATAATCTTTTGCTGGCTCGCTGGCTCAATTGTCATGGAAATGTCCTCTTGCGTGCCCGATATCTGAGCCTATACTGAATTGGTGACCACATGGCCTTTCCTCCAGTGCCTCAGTCTGCCTCTAATAATAATTTCATTTAAATGTTCTTCCCATTTTTAGCCCCACTAGAGAGCGCAGGGCTCAAAGGAGGGCAATGTGGGCCGGTTGATACCACTTTGGTCCAGTTGGGTGTGAAGCAGAACTAGCCTCTAGAGGCGTGTAGACCAAGTCAAGACAAGAGACCAGGATCCGTTTTAATCCTAATTGAGACTGTGACCAAATATTTTTTTCAAAAGCTCAAACTGAATTATTTACGAGAAAGAGAGAGAGAGAGAGAGAGAGAGAGAGAAAGCGAGAGAGAAAGAGAGAGAGAGATTTCAGTCCAACGCCGCACTCAAATAAAAAGCCTTTAATAATAGGCTGGTTTAGTGGAAAATGTTTAAAACACTCCATCATGTTTTGGCCTTTTCTACAGCCTCCATCTCCCTGATGCCTTGTGCTTGTTTTTCTTTTTGGTAAGATTTATTTTTGGCGTGTTACTGTATGCTTTATTTTAGACAGGGCTAGGGCAGTGTGGAGAGACTACAAAACCAAGGGCAGAGAGAGAGACAGAGAGAGAGAGAGAGAGAGAGAGAGAGAGAGAGAGAGAGAGAGAGAGAGAGAGAGAGAGAGAGAGAGAGAGAGAGAGAGAGAGAGAGAGAGAGAGAGAGAGAGAGAGAGAGAGAGAGAGAGAGAGAGAGAGAGAGAGAGAGAGAGAGAGAGAGAGAGAGAGAGATGGAGGTCAGATTTGAACCCGGGTGTTTACTTGGGAACTGTAGCTCTTACGCTCTGCTCTACAAAAAGGAAAGAGAATGTGTTTTTCTTCTTTCTATGTGCACCCGACTGAACATGATTACCCTGCACCGACATGACCTGCTTCTACACATCGATTCTCCAAACCAGATTTGATCAAAGCCACTTTTATTAACCCATTAAGACCTGAAGCCGATTCTACAAATGTCTTCTCTAAATCCTAACAGTTTTCTATATCAGTGGTGATAACATTTTTGCATGTCAAGGACCCCCAAAATGATATGTATTTGGCCGCCGACACATCTCAAAATATGTTGTTCCAGGGACCCCCCAGAAGCAAAGAATAGAGTTAAAAAATGTTCGCTTTAAACAATATATATATTCAAAGATTTGCACACATTTTCAAGATTTTTCAAAAATAGCAGATCTACAAGCTCGTAGCTAGCTACAAGCTTGTAGATCTGCTATTTTTGAACAGCCAAAGTGTAAACCAAAGCTGACAGAGACAGCCGCATGAAGGAAACAATACGAGAACAGAGACAGCGGAGAGGGAGAGAGGGAGAATTTTAAATGAGGGAGGTGTACCGTGACACACATACACACAAGCACGCACTGTTCTGTTGTGCTATTAAATGGGGAAACCTCACATTATCTTATTTCTGTGTTAAGGTAGCCTATACCTCCTTTGTTACGTTTGCACTCGCTCTCTCCCTCTCTGAGAACACATGCACACTCGCACGAACGCAAGCGTGAAAATGTAAAATGATTAATTATATGGCCTGTTTTGGCCATCGCAAATTATTTAGGTTTATTATTGGTACCGGCCATTGTCAGTCATTTCTTTGTGCATCTTTGTATAGCCAAGTTATTTGTCTATTTGTATTTACAAGGCCTTTAAGGCAAACCTAAATGTAATTTTATTCATATGTTCCCATGCCCAATGCCACAATTATTTGCATGACAATTAATCATGGTCTAAAATGTCATGTTCGTGACAGCCCTGGCGCTCGGCAGAGCTGGCAGGCCTTTTTCTTTTGGTCTCTCCACCTTTTAGCCACTTTTAAACCACTGGGTCTCAATCTGTGGGCCGGGGAACGCTAGCCTCGCGTAGCCAGACTATATCACTGCGTGGATATGAGTCTGGTGCTTCCCTGTTTTTTTTCCCCAAGGGGCGGGATCAAAACAATGGCCCTCGACGCAATTGGTTAGACCTACAACCAACTACCAATTACAGTCTCCCATATTCGAATACTGGGCCCTGATTGGTCACCCACGTCTTCTGGAGCAGGAAATGGATTCTCTATGGAGCGGTGCCAGACCCAAATCGCAGAGTGCAAGTTTTTTTTGCACTCGCAGATTCGTCTGGTCCCAGGCTAGGGGCCCGCTAGTGGGCCATGGGGATATTGCAAGATGTTAATGATAAACTAACATCAATATATTTTTTTAAGATTGTGGAATTTCATACCGCTAAATAGGAACTTAACCCATTTAGACTGGGAACGAATCTGATTCTTTTAAAAATAGCTGATCTACAAGCTCATAGCGTAGCACTCGGTGCTGCGCTATGAGCTTGTATATCTGCTATTTTTGAATAGCCCAAGAAATCTAAAAATGACACACAGATGCGTACCCGGTCTTAATGGGTTAAAGTATAATATGTTAGTTTCATTGCTTATTTTTGAAAAATCGTGAAAATGTGTGCAAATCTTTGAATATATATATTTTTTTAAAGCGAACATTTGTAACTCAAATATTTTCATCTGGGGATCCTACAAATGTCTAATCCTAACTTTTTCATGTCAAGGACCCCCCAAATTAGGCCTATATGTATTTGGCCGCGGACCCCCATTTCAAAATCGTTTGTTCCAGGGACCCCCAGAAGTTGAAACAGAGTTAAAAATGTTCGCTTTAAAAGATACATAGGTTAAAATATTTGCACACATTTTCACGATTTTTCAAAAATATGAGCTTGTAGATCTGCTACAGTATTTTTGAATAACCCAACGAAATAAAAGAATGACACATAGATGCGTTCCCGGTCTTAAAGGGTTCAATCTGGATCTTTGTTTTATCCTCACTGCAGTGCTGCTATGGAAACTGAATTTCCCCCGGGATCCATAGAGGTCTGTCTATCTATCTATCTCTCTATCTATCATAACAGTGGATCTCATGGTGGATCTAATGAGGTCAAAGAGTCTCATTAGATCATAATGAGGCTTTGGGAACGCGGAAATTAAACAGTATATTCGGATTACTTAAGCACAATTGAACCCTAAAGCCCCAGTCATGTCGTAATACAGGCAGAACATTCAGCGCAAAAAAAAGTCTACGAGATCACAATTAACCGCAATGCGAGGTAGATCGCGTCGTAGCCAGGGGTGTGTTGGTGATTTTTTTTTCCGCCGGCAGGACGGTATTTTAATGACGTTGCGCATTTCATTTAACCTTAAAGTAGGAAACATGTTTGGAAATGTTTTTTAGCTTAGTTTTAGTCTTTTAAAACTAATACAAATTCAAGGAATGCCATGAATTATCGAGCTGAAACTAAAAGTTTGCTTTGAACGAGTATCTTTCTCTCCTTCGACGGTTGGCTGAGGCATTGCTGCGCGCAGAGAGGACACTGGCAGCAGCCCTACTGAAGCCAACATGCTGTGTTGCTTACCGTGTATAGCCTATAGATGCGAGGAGTGAGGATACATTTTCACACTCACTTGTAAACCTGTTATGCAAAGTAGCCATTTGGGTACTTGGCTTGTGAATCTACCAATTTTACTTTTTTTTGTTTTTAAATAATGATAATGCAAAAACAGAAGTATTTGTTTGCATTTGCTTCCCCCCCCCCATATAATTTCATAATAAAAAAGTGCCAAATATCGTATCGTATCGATATCGTGAAATTAGTGTATCGGCACACCCCTACCCAACAGTATATTTCCCCACCTGACCCTACCTACATCTGTGCCCATCACCACTGCTCTGCCTTCAGGCTGGCGGGCATAATAAGAATACAAATGAATTGTCTCTTGGGCATAATTCTTAAATAGGCGCACAACATGACCGGGGAAGGGTTAAAAAAAAGGGCATTTTCATTGCATTTTACAGTAGACTGCAGGTGAAGATTTTCAATTGAGAATCAGCTACAGCATATTCTTCATTTAATTACTTTTCACTTTAAAAAAAATCTATTCCACTCTTCCTTTTTATTTTGTATTTATCTATTCTTCTCTTTTTTCTTTTCTCTTTAAACTTGTAATTTTAATGCCGCTTTCCAAGCCAATGTATTGTACTAAAATGTCCTTTCATTTTTGGTCGATCAGTAATTGGACGGCATGCTTACCCGTTTCATCTTGTATTGAGTACACGGTGGTTTGCGGTTGTTGTTTGTTGTGTGTGTGTGTGTGTGTGTGTGTGTGTGTGTGTGTGTGTGTGTGTGTGTGTGTGTGTGTGTGTGTGTGTGTGTGTGTGTGTGTGTGTGTGTGTGTGTGTGTGTGTGTGTGTGTGTGTGTGTGTGACTGTGTGTGTGTGTAATATCTTGAAAAATTCAACACGAATATTTGAATAATAATACAGTATTATTCTTCCTGCCATGAAAAATAAATAAGGCTAGATCTTGGTCTGAAAACCCAGTCTAGTGCCCTCTATAGCCAGCGGGAGGATCAAAACTCACGGCCACGGCCCCCTGCCTGCCTGCCTGCCTGCCTGCCTGCTAGGCCAGGTGGTGGGTGTCAGTATATGAGCAAAAAGAATGTTATGAATTGCAGAGTTGATAACCCCCTCGTGTTTTTCCTCTTCCCACCAGAATGATTAGTATTCAGCTTGTCTTTGTCTGGTCTCCATGGTGAAGAGGAGAGGGTGCTCCGTCTTTGTTAACCCATTGAGACCGGGAACGCATCTGTGTGTCATTTTTAGATTTCTTTGGCTATTCCAAAAAAATAGCAGATATGCAAGCTCATAGCGCGGCACTCGGTGCCGTGCTATGAGCTTGTAGATCTGCTATTGTTGATTTTTTTTATCGTGAAAATGTTTGCAAATCTTTGAATATATATATATATATATATATATATATATATATATATATATATATTTAACATTTACATATATATATAACATTTCAACTCAAATCGTTGCTTCTGGGGATTCAACAAATGTCTTCTTAAATCCTAACAGTTTTTTTTTTTTTTAAACGTATGTTGCTATAATCAATGGTCCTCAAACCTTTTTCATGTCAAGGACCCCCAAAATTATATGTATTTGGCTGCGGACCCCCATCTCAAAATATGTTGTTCCAGGGACCCCCCAGAAGCAAAGATCTGAGTTACAAATGTTCACTTAAAAAATATATATCTCCACACATTTTCACGATTTTTCAAAAATAGCTCATAGCACGGCACTCGGTGCCGCACTATGAGCTTGTAGATCTGCTACTTTTTGAATAGCCAAAGAAATCTACAAATGACACAGATGCGTTCCCGGTCTAAATGGGTTAAGGCGGCAAATTGGTCGTGGTTTGCAGTTATTGGGGCTGGGGGGGGATTGGGGGGGGACACGCGCACATGCCTGTCATTTCCCCCATACATTCTTCTCTAACAGTCCATAAAACACATTATGAATGCTGTCTGTGAGAATGACTGACCTTTTCGTGTGGGCCGGCAGCTCGATATAGATCATCATCTCTGTCATTATATATATATATATATATATATATATATATATATATATAGGGGAGTACTTGAAAGGGCTTTAGATCGCACCGCGCTTCTCGCGTGAATACACACACGAGTAAACCCCATGGCGTTGATCTAGCTTGCCGAATGGCTGCTGTGTTAGCCCATTAAGACGCATCTGTGTTTAGATTTCTTTGGCTATTCAAAAATAGCAGATTCCCCTCCCTCAGTGACCAGAAAATATTCCTTTCCCCAGTCATGTAAAAAGCACCGGCTCTGCTTTGAGCACATGCTGTGTAGATGAAGCAATAGATGATGAAGAAAGTGCGTTTTTTTCTCCCAAAGTTAACATGTGTGCAGTGTCCTTGCTGACTGTATAAGTCGCTCTGGTTAAGAGCGTCTGCTAAATGCTTAAACTGTAAACTGTAAATTGTCATGTGAACAAACATACCTTCCTCTTAGACTTGAACACGTTGCATCGGAAGACGTTGCTCTGGCCGTCTCTCGCTATGTAGCTGAAGATCTTCAAGTCTTGTGCGTCGTGCGAGACATAGAATATCCTGCCGAGGAAAGATAACACGTTAGATTGAAAACAGCTCACCGCACGCTAATTAGAATTTTATTGAAACCCCCCCGAGGGGGGCGAATCATTATGAAATAGATAACAATCCAATATGGTGTAATGCGAATGCCTCACATACATGGCTTTGCATCAGTATCTGAGCTCTATAGCAGCAGGCCTAGAGCCCCTGCAGTGGTGGAAAAATAGCTCAAATTGTTTACTTAATAAAAGTATCAATACTGTAATGTAGAAGTACTTTGTACTTTGTAAGTAAAAGTTTGAAATTCAAAATTTACTTGAGTAAAAGTACAAAAGCATTGGTATCAAAATGTACTTAAAGTACCAAAAGTAGAAAGTACTCCTTATGCAAAAGGTCCCATTTCACAAGTTTTCAAATGTATAAAAATCTTTTGGAAATAGCAGATCTACAAGCTCACAATGCGTCCGATCGCGACGCATTGTGAGCTTGTAGATCAGCTATTTTGAAATAGCCGAAATGTATATAGGGCTGAAGTGGTTAATGTATGTTTTGTAATAATAATGCAAATCTACAAAGTAACTAACTGAAGTATTCAAATAATTGTAGTGGAGTAAAAGTACAATATTTGTCTCTGAGATGTAGTGGAGTAGAAGTAAAAGTACTGAAAATTGGAAACACTCCAGTAAAGTAAATGTACCTCAAAATTGTACTTAAGTACTGTACAGTACTTGAGTAAATGTACTTAGTTACTTTAGAACACTGCCTACCTGTAAATGGGGTCCTGTGTCACGATCACAGCGCTGTCGTCCCATGACCATTCTTTTCTCTATGGTGACATTAAAAACAGGTCGATTTAAAATGTCATAGAGCTTTAAAAAAAATAATAATAATAAAGGGCACAAGTCAGTGCCATGGCCATTATGCCGCCCTCAGGAAACAAATGTAGTTTCCCTGTGGTGGCATTAACTCTTTAAGACCGGGAACGCATCTGTGTGTCATTTTTAGATTTTGTTGGGCTATTCAAAAATAGCAGATATACAAGCTCATAGCGCGGCACTGCCGCTCACGATTTTTGCGCTATGAGCTTGTAGATCTGCTATTTTTTTGAAAAATCGTGAACATTTTTGCAAATCGTTGAATATATATTTTTTTAAATGTGATTTTTTTACTAAAATCTTTGCTTCTGGGGATTCTACAAATGTCTGAAATAAACAGTTTTTTGAAGAAAAAAAACAATGTTGCTATAATATCAGTCCTCAAACTTTTTTCATGTCAAGGACCCCCAAAATGATATGTATTTGGCTGCGGACCCCCATCTCAAAATATTTTTTTTTAGTTTTTTACAAATCGCTTTCAAAAAAAATAAATATATAATATATATATTCAAAGATTTGCACACATTTTCATAATTTTTCAAAAATAGCAGATCTACAAGCTCATAGTGCGGCACTCGGTGCCAAGCTATGAGCTTGTTTATCTGCTATTTTTTGAATAGCCCAAAGAAATAAAAAAAATGACACAGGATGCGTTCCCAGTCTGAATGGGTTAAAACGGATCAATTTTAAATTCATTTCAAATGTTGTCTCTGTTTTGGGCAAGTCATTGTAGACAGAACTTTTTTTTTTTAAGTTTGAAATTGTTCGAAAAACATCCGAAAATAGCACACCTACAACCTCACAACACGTCATGATGTGATGCGTTGTGAGCTTGGAAATCGGCTACTTCTATTATTCATGAATCTTTTCCCCAAAATGATTAATTTCAAAATGTTATATCCAGACAGAGGAGTGCAGGGCAAAGGAAGGCAAATCAGATTAGGCGGGTCTGACCTTTTTCTTTTTGCGCAAAATCACTCGGACACAGTCTGTGGACACGACGATGTTGACTTTCTTCTTCTTTATGTTCTTCAGTTTGAATTCATACTGCGGAAGGAAGAGGGAATGGATTCAAATCGACGGTATTTGGGCTTTTGCTACTTTCTTAATTAATTCAAGCCCACTTGAGACTTCGAGTGCTTTAACTAGGTGGATATCATCAAATATTCATTTGGACAAAAAGCAGTTGGACATGGTTCTCTGCAAGGTTGCAAAAAACGGTAAAGTGGGATCCTGCAAGGACTTCACAATCACAACAAATTCTGACAGAAAAGTCATCATCTTCTGCTCATATACACAAGGTGCATGTTGATAGTAGAAACACAAATGTGGCAGAATCTCACAGTGATCTTGTGCAAGTATAGACAACATTTAGCAGCAGATATGCATAATATTGCATATCGTCTCTGTCGGGTGGAAACATCATTATATCCAAAACGGTTACTTTTGAGGATTCAAATTCAAAAAATGTTGCAGATCTACAAGCTTTGTGACGCTGTGGTATGATCAAGTAGGGCAGTGGTTTTCAACCTTTTTCACGCCAAGGACCCCTAAATTGATATACATTTGGCCTGCGGACCCCCATCTGAAAATGTTTTGTGCCATGGACCCCCCAGAAGCAAAGATTTCAGTTAGAAATGTTCGCTTTAAAATATATATATATACTGTATATATTCAAAGATTTGCACACATTTTCAAGATTTTTTCAAAAATAGCAGAGCTACAAGCTCATAGCTATGAGCTTGCTATGAGCTACAAGCTCATAGCTATGAGCTTGTAGATCTGCTATTTTTGAATAGCCAAAGCTAAGTCGTTAAAATGATTGTGACTCTATGTTAACTCATTTCCCTGGGGACCCCCTGGTACCCAGCCAAGGACCTCTGGTGGTCCCCGGACCACTGGTTGAGAACCACTGAAGTTGTAGTACACTAAAAGTTACAATTATGGCAATCTGGAAACCCATCAACAAATAAAAAAGGAAAAACAGCGCCCTCTGCTGTTTTTTACTCTTTCACTTAGCTCTGGGGGGGGGGGGCTAAATGGAGCACACGTGCGCAAGGAAACCGGGGTTTTGGTCTGCCTTCAGCCTTTCACTTCCGGTGGCGCGACTATGTTTTCATTCCCACTAACAATATTTCTACACGGAACACTAACACCACTTCTCCCAGAGAACATGGATGGTTTTGGTTATGAGCCCACTTGTTTCTATGATGAAAGAGCAAGTTAAAATGTGAATATCTTTCCGTGGTTTTGTCTGCTCCGAGGACGCTATTGTTAAATGAGTTTCGGTTTGTTTCTAGTGGGGAAGGATCGGTACACACGTAAATCACGCCCACTACATTTGATTGGGTAAAGCGCGGCCTGCTTCCTGATCTGAAGGCACGCCCACTTGTAGGCCAGTGCGTACGCGATATGACGAACCCCCCCCCGACAGATTCAAGCGGAGAGCAGAATCTCTTCTTGAGAGATTACAATAGGCTCTATGCACAGCAGCCATTTTGGAGAAAAATTGGGCTTCTGACTTCCTTCACAGGTGTTACCAATGATACTAATGAAGGCTCTGTTCCATTCTGGTCAAACAGAGTCAGGGTGCTGATATTGTGCATGTTGGCTCACTAGAAATACTAGTGGGTCTCAAAGTGTGGTCCAGGGACCCTCATGGTTCCTTGAGAGGGTGTAACTCTGAGAGTGTACAAATGGAACCAAATGGACCCTCCCGGTCCATTTGGTTCCATTTGTACACTCTCAGAGTTATGGGGGTCCTTGAAATTAAAAAGTTTGAGAACCACTGTGCTACACTAAATGGAACAGAGCCTTCATTAGTGTCATTGGTAACACATGTGAAGGAAGTAAGAAGACGCCCAATTTCTTTCCAATATGGCTGCTGTGCATAGAGCCTATTATGTAGATAAGAGGTTTCTGCTTGACAGCAACGATATTTAGCAGCAGATGTAGATGTACAGTCCCTTATGTAGTCCCTTATGTGCATTCACAGTCATATGTCTCTTTCTCTCCTCGACAAGGACTGTCTGCCACGCTACACTAGAGGTTTGAATAAACTCCCCGCTGCCTTGCCTTTCGAAAAAAGAAAGAAAGACAGAAAATGACGGTCTACAAACACTAGTCATTTAATTGAAGCCGAATTCATTGTACTGGCACCTTCGAGAGAGGCCTTCTCACAAGGATCTCTATATTCTCCAACAGTGGTGTTAAAGTAACAAAGTACATTTACTGAAGTACTTCAGTACTACAATTTCTTACTTTACTTTACCAATTTTCAGTACTTTTACTTCTACTCCACTACATCTCAGAGGCAAATATTGTACTTTTACTCCACTACAATTATTTGAAAACTTTAGTTACTACAGTATTTA